>NW_025920105.1:3152249-3287429 GCF_902686445.1 Sciurus carolinensis | reverse complement strand
CCAAAGTTGAGGATGGAGAGCCTCACATTTGTTTGAGTGAGGACAGAGGGCCTCACATCTATTTGAGTAAGGATGGAGGGCCTCACATCTGTTTAATTGATGATAATGAGCCTCAACTTTGGTCTTTTCTGTCATACTGCTGGTCGCTCCCGCATGGCCGCCCCAAGCTGTCATTTTGGTTTTTGTTCATTTTTACATCTAAGAGAGGCAAATTTGCTGCCTGTGTTCTAAGTGTCATCTGTTGTCTTTGTTATTAGTATCTGTGTGTGTGACCATGATGGACACTATGGGACAGTCAGCCTCTTCTCCATTGGACTTAATAATATCTCATTATAAGGATGGGGAAACCAGAGCATGTAACTTTCTCTTGTGGTTAAAAAGTCTAAACTCATTACCTTTTGCAGGACAGAATGGCTAACTCTTAATGTTGGGTGGCCTCCAGAAGGCACCTTCGACCTGATCATCGTCAAGGAAACTGAAGACATCATTGTCAAGCCTCGCACAGGTCACCCAAACCAAGTACCTTAAATTGTGGTTTGGCTGAACCTCATTGAAAACTCTCCTCCCTGGTTTAAACCTTTCTTACCTCAACAGGTTAGGGTCCTGGCAGTCACCAAGACAGACCCCTCTGCCAGAACCCCTTCTGCTCCTGAGCCTGAAGTTTTCCAAGGAGGCACTCCAGAGGAAGACATCTTTGCCCTTCCCCCTTATGCTCCTAGGCACTTACTGCCACCAGCAGCCTCCTTGGCCCCCCTAAAACCCTCTCCCACAGTTCCACCAAAAAATACCAGAGGGGGGTCAGCCCTCATGACCTGCAGGCATAGGGGAGAAACTCCCAAGACAGGGTCAACAATCCTCCCTCTCCGGGCAGTAGGACCACCCAACCAAAATGGTAACCAACCATACCACTATTGGCCCTTTGCCACTAGTGATATTTATAATTGGAAGGCTCAAAATGTGCCATTTTCTGAAGATCCCAAACAGTTGATTAACCTTCTTGAAATTGTCCTTTTCACCCACCAGTTCACCTGTGATGATTGTCAGCAACTCTTACAGGTTCTCTTCACCACAGAAGAAAGGGACCACATCCAAATGGAGGCCCGGAAGCTAGTCCCAGGACTTACTGGAGAGCCAAGTACCAATCAGACTCCCATCAATGCAGATCCCCCCTTGACCCACCCCAACTGGGATTATAATACAGGGGAAGGTAAGGAAAGCCTCCTGGTGTATTGCAGACTCTGTTGGTGGGTCTCAAGGTGGCTGCACATCATCCCACAAATTTGAATAAGGTGTATCATATAGAATGTAGACCTGAAGAAAGTCCAGCTGCCTTTCTAAAAAGATTGCAGGAAACTTTTAGGAGATAAACTCATTTTGATCCAGATTCACCGGACAGTGCAGTGGCAGTAACCTTAGCTTTCATTAATCAGTCAGCTCCACACATTAAAAAGAAGCTGCAGAAACTGGAACTTTGGGAGAAAAGAATATAAGGAATCTATTGTAGTGGCAGGAAAAGTGTTTAATGGAAGGGACAGTGTAGAGGAAAAAGAAATCAAAAAGGAGCAGCAGAGGAATCAACACCTTGCCAGCATCCTGCTAGCTGCAATCGCAGTCAGGTAAACACCAGCAGCAGCTGCGACACCTGGTGACCAAAGAAGAAGATGACAAGCAAGTTAAAGATAATAAAGACCCCAATGTGCTTACTGTAAAGAGGAAGGTCATTGGGGCTAAAGAGTGTCCCCAGAAGGCAGGACGTAGTGGGACCAAAGTGCTCAGTACCCGAGATGTGAACAGTGACTGGGAGGATGGGATTCAGTCCTTCTCCCCAAGCCCAGGTTAACCTTAAAAGTGGAGGGGAAATCAATTGACTTTATGATTGACACTAGAGCTAAAACTCGGTTCTGCTCTGGGCTAATGGACCTATAATGAGCAAAACAACCTGGGTTCAAGGAGCGACAGGAGTCAAGCCTTATTCATGGACTACCCAAAGGACTGTGGACCTAGGAACAGGACAAGTAGCCCATTCATTTCTAGTGATCCCAGACTGCCCACCCCTTGTTGGGATAAAATTTGCTAACAAAAATGAAAACCCAAATTTTCTTCTCGGAGGGGGGCCCAACTGCTTGATGGCAAAGGGGAAGCCCTCCACATACTTGTAACTGCAGTCTTACTGAAGAGTATAGGATGCACCAAACAGGTCTGGAACTAGACACCAAATTGGAAAATAGGCTCCAAAATTTCCCTCAGCATGGGCCAAAACAGGGGGCATGTGTCTTCCTAAAAGCTGTCCCCCAGTATTTGTGGAACTCAAATCAGGGCCAAACCCAGTTAAGGTTCATCAGTATCCCATGCCCCTTGAAGCAAAAGAGGGGATCACACCCCTTATCCGGAGTTTGCTGCATTTGGTAGTCCTCAGGCCCACACAATCAGCCTGGAACATTCCCCTACTCCCAATCAAAAAGCCACATAACCAGGACTAGCACCCAGTACAAGATTTATGGGAAGTTAAAAAAGAGTAATGGACATACACCCTACGGTGCCAAATTCATATACCCTGCTTAGCACGCTTCCCCCCGATCACAAGAGGTACACAGTACTAGATCTAAAGGATATTTTCTTCAATCTGCCGCTAGCCCCAAAAAGCCAGGACTACTTTGCCTTTGAATGGCATGACCCAGAGATAGGAGTCAGTGGACAATTGACCTGAACAAGGTTCCCACAAGGCTTCAAAAATTCATCCACCATCTTTGATGAAGCCCTCTATGAAGACCTGGGTGAGTCCCATACCAGTAACGCAGAAATAAGCCTGTTGCAGTATGTTGATGAGCTTTTAATCACAGCAGCAAGTCAAGATGCCTGTCAGGAAGGGACAGAACAACTCCTAAAACTCCAAGCCACAGGTAATATGTCTTGGATACATCTTAAAGGAGGGGCAGTGCTGGCTCTCTGATGCATGAAAAGAGACTGTCTTAAAGATTCCTACTCCTACTAACACCAGACAGGTGAGAGAATTTCTAGGATCAGCAAACATTTGTAGACTATGGATCCTAGGGTTAGTGGAAATTGCTAAACCCCTATATGAAGCCACCAAGGAAGGTCAGTTCCAGTAAACACTAGACCATCAAAAGGCCTTTGAGGGGCTTGAACAGAGTTTGCTATCAGTCCTTGCCCTAGGGCTCCCAGACATAACATTATGTCTGTACGTGGATGAAAGCCAGGGTCATTGCAAAGGGGGTCCTAACTCAAACAATAGGTCCCTGGCAATGGTTGGTGGCCTATTTATCAAAAAAATTGGATCCCATTGCAGCAGCCTGGCTGCCCTGTCTCTGGATCATAGTGGCAGCAGCACTGATGGTCAAAGATGCCAACAAACTGACACTAGGACAGAATCTAACCATAATAACCCCACATGCCCTTGAAGGTGTGCTCAACCACCCAACTGATGGCTGAGCAATGCCAGAATGACTCATTACCAGGCTTTGCTACTAAACCCTCCTAAAGTTACATTTTAAGTACCAACAGCTCTGAATCCTGCCAATCTGCTGCCTGACCTGGTTTTAGAGGCACTGCTACACAACTGTGCTGAGATTCTGGCACATGCCTACAGTGTACAGTTGGACCTACAGGACACCCTTTTGCCCAGCGCTGATGCAACCTGGTATACTGATGGAAGCTCCCTCCAGGATGGAAATAGGTATGCTGGAGTCACTGAAATAACAGAGACAGAGGTAATTTGGGCAGAATCCCTACAATCCCGGACTTTTGCACAAAAGGCAGAATTGCCCTGACTAAAGCCCTAGAACTGGGCCAAGGACAAAATGTCAATGTATATTTGGACAGTAGCTATGCCTTCACTACCACTCATGTGCATGGAGCCATCTACAGGGAGCGAGGCTTATTGACTGCCAAGGGGAAAACAATAAAAATAAAGATAAAGACTTAGGTTTACTGAAAGTTCTATGGATGCCCACCAAATTGGCTATTATCCACTGCTCTGAACATCAAAAAGGAACTGGGTCCATCCCCAGGGTCAACAACCTGGCAGAAAAAACTGCCTGGTGAGTAGCTCTTCAAAGTGACTCAGTGTTGCTGACCCAAGCACCAGTAGATCCAGAAGCACCCAGTGTGCCTGAACGTACAGATTACTCTCAAGAGGACTTAGCCTGTATCAAAGCCTTTCCTATGGCTCAGAACCTCAATGGATGGTGGAGATCAGGCAATCACAAATTAATTTTACCTGAAAAGATAGGAAATAGATTTTAAAAAATACACCACTCTTCTCACATGGGAGTGAGGAGAATGCAAGACTTAATTAGACATTCCAAAGTAAAAATTAAGGACAGCCAACAGAAAATCAATAACATCATCTCCAACATAAGGCATGCAAGCTTAATAATGCAGTGACAAATCTGAAAAATGCAGAGCATGGTTCAGAGGCAAAAATTCTGGGGTCTATTGGGAAGTGGATTTCACTGAGGTAACACCTGGCAGATATGGTTATAAGTATTTACTAGTGTTTATAGATACCTTTTCAGGATGGACTGAAGCATTTCCCACCAAGCACAGGTGGTTGCCAAGAAGCTTCTAGAAGACATCTTGCCCAGATATGGTTTTCCCACTTGATGGGGTCAGACAACCAGCATTTATATCACAGGTGAGTCAGAACCTAGTTAAGTTTCTGGGGTGTGATTGCAACTGCATTGTGCCTATAGACCCCAGAGTTCAGGACAAGTAGAAAGGATGAACAGAACCCTTAAAGAGACCTTAAATAAATTAACCATAGAGACCAGCACAAACTGGGTGACTCTCCTCCCCTTTGCTTTATATAGAGTAAGAAACTCCCCATACAAGATGGGATTGACCTCTTATGAAATCATGTTTGGGACACCCCCTCCCATTATTCCCAACTTGCAGTCAAATCTAATTGCAGAAATGGATGACTGAGATCTTCTGGACACCATGCCAAATGGGTACACAAATAAATTTAGCTTACCTAAACTTAGGGCACTCTATGAGTCTAGAAATACTCCTGAACACCATAAGTTTTTCCCAGGTGATTAGGTCTACATCAAGAGACACCGACAAGGATCCCTGGAACCAAGATGGAAGGAACCCTATGTTTTCCTGCTTGTCACACCCACCACCATCAAGGTGGATGGAATAGTCATCTGGATCCACTATACCCACGCCAGGTTTGTGGACCCCTTTGCACTTGAGGAAAGCCACAATGGTGAAAAATGGATGGTATCCAGATGCACTGAGAATCCTCTCAAGCTGCACTTAAAATGTTTCAGGCAGTAACCCTTTGCTTCCTAACTGTAAGTACTGTGCTAGCTCAAGGGAACCCCCACCTCCCTTGGAACCAAACCTGGATGATCATCAACATGGAAACTGGTGAAGTAGCCAATTACACATCCTCAACTTAGTCCCCCAAGGAACTTGGTTCCCTGACTTCCATGTGGACTTATGTGACATTCTGGTGGAAGCATGAGACCCCTCAGACAAGAAAATCTTCCTGACTTATGGAGGTAAGACCCCCAGGGGTCATAGCAATACCAGAAGCCTAAGGTTCTATGTCTGCTTTGCTCACTCATAAGACAGAAACCAAATTGCCAAGTGCGGAGGTCCTGAAAGTGCCTACTGTAAAGTATGGGGATGTGAATCTACTGGGTGGATCACATGGGCTCACCCAATCACTAGAGTCCTGATCTCAGTGGAAAGGGGTGGAAAAATGCAAGAAGTGGGATGAGTTTATTGCCAACAGGACAGTAAAAGGGTACATTGTGGGCCATGCTATATCAAAGACCAATCAGGTTATTCCGCATTCCCATTAGCTACCCCAGGGGGACGCTGCTACTGTTAACCATAAAGTTTACCCCCATGGGAAAAAAGGCAAACTGGGAGGCTGGAAAAACCTGGGTACAATGCTGGACTAATTTTCACTATCAGGCTAGTCCAGAGACCCCTGAGCAAAACAGCACTGGGTCTCAACCAGGTACTTAACCCAAGCAGATAATCTATTCAGCAAACTAACACCCCAAAACCATGCCTAATGCATTTTTCAACCACATTTTCTTGCACCAAGACCTCGCCACCAGAATCTGTCACTTTTCTGGCAGAGACCCTCGAAGATCCCCTCTTAACTCTTCAGAAACAATCCTACTTAGTCCTAAACCCCTCTAAACCCAATATGACTAAATTCTGTTGATTGTGCTATGATACAGCCCCACCTTACTATGAAGGCATAGCAACTCTAGGAAACTACGCCCCTTCCCCCAGCTCTGCTGAATGTCGCTGGCAATCAAAAGGTACCCTAACCTTAAACAAGTCACTGGAAAAGGGTCCTCTATTGGTCATATCCCTGAATCTCACCAGTCCTTATGCAAACAAACTGTGCCACTGGGCAACTCAAGTCAATACCTAATTCCCCAGCAGGATGCTTGGTGGGTCTGTTCTACAGACCTCACACCATGTGCCCACACAAAGGTGATCCATAACTACCAGGGTTTTTGCATTCTCATTCGGCTAGTTCCCAGGCTGTTGTATCATTCAGATGAGGATTTCTATCGATGACTAAGAGGGGACCCCCAACAGTCCAACAGGGAATCTCTTACAGCCCTAACCCTAAGTATGGTTCTGGATGTGGGACTCATAGGAGCCAGAACAGGAATAGCTTCCTTAATAAATCAAAACCAACATTACTCTAGTTTAAGAGCAGCTATTGATCTAGATATTGAGAGACAAGAAAACTACATTTCCCACTTTCAAGAGTCCCTCATTTCCCTTGCTGAAGTAGTGATGCAAAACAGGAGGGGGTTAGATTTGATTTTCCTACAGCAAGGAGGATTATGTGCAGCCCTAGATGAAGAATGTTGCTTTTGTGTTGACCATTCAATAGTAGTTAAAGAATCTATGGCTAAAGTTAGAGAAGGACTAGCAAAATGAAAGAAGGAATGGGAGGCACAACTGGACTGGTTTGAATAATGGTTTAACTCCTCCCCTTGTTTGACCACCTTGATTTCTACCTTACTGGGGCCACTTAGTTTTTTACTCTTGCTCCTAACCTTGGGATCATGCATTCTGAACAGAATAGTGCAGTTCATGAAAGAATGGCTGGGGACCATTCAAATGATGGTTATGCATTCTCACTATCAGCCCTTAGACTCAGAGACTATAGACCTTACTGGAGTTCCATGATTGGGCCTCTTAGGTTCCAGTCTGAGGGGGAAATGAGGGAACTCAATTGAACCAACCTGACCCCATCTTAGGGAAGAGCCTCCATCTCAGTTGGGCCCCCAAAACCCCAAAGAACAAAACAGCCCACTCTCAGATCAATCATAGTACAAGAGGAAAGTCCCTATGAACTCAGAATTTTCTGTTCTGAGATCATGCCCACCCCCTGACCTATCCCCAACAAGGTCAGGTACACCCCACAGACCCTTACCCAATCCTGAAATGCTAAGTCATGAAACCCCCCGCTTGTGGTCCCCTGTTGGGGTCTATGCCATGGGAACTCACCAAGATGGCACCTGGCAGCCAGCCAGAAGCTGTTTTGATCACATAGGATGTATGCGTGCACAGGTGTTCCTGAGTGCTTCTGCTTGCGCCTACTCGTGATTGGACAACTGGCTCCTTGCCTGATCACGACTGGAGTGGCCCCACCCTCCACCTCCTGGAGGGAATATAAGTGGGTGGTGGGCAGGGGTGCGACATTAAGAGCAGCAGCCAGCAGAAAGAAGTGGAGAAGCCATTAGCAGAAAGGAAGAAGAAGAAGCG
Source organism: Sciurus carolinensis (assembly GCF_902686445.1). Lineage (NCBI taxonomy): Eukaryota > Metazoa > Chordata > Mammalia > Rodentia > Sciuridae > Sciurus > Sciurus carolinensis. The sequence continues at coordinate 3,279,653 of NW_025920105.1, read as the reverse complement.
TCAAGCAGATAGAAGCAGCGAGTAGGGGCAGCGGTGGAAGGTAGATTGCAGAGCAGAGAACAGGGAATACATCTTTAAGTTGCAGATCACAGATTGCAGTATGTGGGACACATCACTAAAGCACCTCAGATAGATGCATCCTTAGTTCACAGGATGCAGGACACACCTTTAAGCAGAAGCAGCCGAACTAGAAGACATGGATCTCTGAAAGTGTAGTCTCTCTCTCTTCAGCAAAGTCTTTCTCTCTGATAAGCAAAGCCTCTCTCTCTCTCTCTCTCTCCTCTCAAAGCAAGTAAACCTCATTTCCTCTATCCTCTATAAACAAGCAAGCAAGTAAGAAAGCAGCTCAGAAATAGAAGTAGCTCAGTTTCCAGTCCACCACCCATAAAGACCCACACAAATTGTTGCTGCAGGCAGTGACAAATATTTGCAGATTTGGTACTGCAAAGAGCCAGCTACAGTCCCCAACTCACTGCTTATGGTTTTCTCCTATAAAAAAGGAACCCTTGTAATGGTCGGGGATGCTCCTTCTCTGCCCGATGTGTCAGTGTGTTGGATGATGGTCCAGACTCCAGTATGCTAATAAGTGGTTCTTTTGCCCTCCTATTGGGCTCTGGTTCCCTGGTGGTCTTTGGGGGACTCTTCGATTTGGGCATTTTATTACCCTTTTGGAATACAATGACAGTTAAATTTATGATGGTTTGGAAAGAAAACAATTTTTAACTTCCTGCTGATCAATCAAGCTTTGTATTAATTTATCCAAATGTAAAACACAAAATGCTCATTGGATACAGAAGGGTTTTTTTCCCTTGAAGCACCACAACATTTTTAAGCTCTTTCAGCCAGCACATTCAAATATCAGTTCCACCCACCAGGCTTATATACACTTCAGTCAATCAGGGGAGAGTACACAAGATAAACGCGGACAGCTGCAGGCACAGGACGGGTGCACGAGGAGGGGGGCATGCTCTAGTCACATCATTAACTAGCCAATTATTGGAATTCACTGGTTGTTTACCGTATAGCTGGCCGCCTCTGGCTCAGCGTCAGGCGCCATCTTGACCATGCCTGAGGCTGGGGTTCCCGGAAAACCCCACAGATCCCCCTTCTTTAATATTAAACTAAGGCTCGGGACCGTGTCTGTCTTAGGCTGAGTGGTCAGCATATGTCCTTACCCGTCATCAGAGCCTGCAGAGCATGCTGCAGCTCCTGTCTTAGGTTGGTACACAGCCACCTCCTTCATTACCCGTCCTTGACTACCGATCCAGCATCAAGAGCCATACTAATGGGGGGCTGTCGGCCTTTAGGGCGGTCATGGCCTGATGAAAAATAATTTGATCTCTCTATTGGCTAGCTTGCAGATGCATGCCAAAACGAATGAAGAGAAGAAGGCCAAGGCAGAGGGGTACCACCATAGCTCCTAAGCTTGCCCACTGTTTGACAATTCTATAAACAGAAGAGGAACCTTATAGCCATATTAAATACAGAAACAATATACATCCCAATAGAGTTACAATATGGGTAACACAAAGCAGCTCTCAGGGAATAAACGCATCCCAGTCCCAAAAGTTCTTGCAAGGTATCCACTTGTTCTTATAATGAGTCCATTCTCTGATAGAGTCTCTATGGTCTGAAAGGCTGTAACTGCATTCTCGGCCGAATGATCGTTGTTGTGGTTATGTCAATGCTGCTACTGCAAGGACTGTGGTGGCAGTGATCACGGCTGTTGCAATGTCAAAGCCTCTCCTGCTTCTTGATAATAGCACTGGCAATTCTATATCTGCAACAGAAACTAGGACTGGTAGGAAGATAGAAATGTGCAAATTGCACAGGTGGCAAAAGAACCATTCCAACATTATGAAAGATAGCACACAGTTAATGAACAGTTAAGAGGTATTAGAAATGTTAGTTGGCAGAAACATAAAAAAGGAGAGAATACACAAGCTGACGTGGGAGGAAAAGCAATATCACAGCTAGGGTCAGCAGAACGAATTGCTCTACTCTGGGTCTGATCTGTAGCATGACTCCAACGGCAAAGTGCAGAATTTCTCCTGTTAAAGCAAAGAAAGGCTAGAAATATCCTTGTCACCAAAAGCAGCACGACCTGAAAAATCATCAGTAGAAGTGATAGACTTGTAGAGAAATTGGTGAAAAACAAGAAAAAGAAGGATAAAAAATATGTTAGTCAGAAATGAAAAATATGGCCAGGCTAACAATGGCCCATAGGTTCCGGGTTTGCCTCTCCGTCTGAGTTTCTGTTATTGGAGGAAGGCTCAAACTCGCCATTGTGAGGAGGAGCAGCATCACTTGCATGCTGTAAAACTCTGACCAGCCTTTCTGGAATCCAGACTGGAGTCTGTTGATCCTGTGGGAAAATACAAACAGACCCTCGGACCCAACGAAGGACTGGATCCGGTCCTTTCCAACAACCTGTCAGGACATCTTTCCATTTTGCCCATACTTGAGAAGTATTATGGGGATTATAATGTTGATCAGCTGCAGAATGGCCGTCCCTATCCAGAGTTAAGAAATTTAGAATGAAAAGAACTAAATTAAGTTTATCTTTAGGAGACTTGTAGGAGGCTCCTATTCCCCCTTTTTGTTTATTTAGACAATTTTTTAAAGTAAGATGTGCTCTTTCCACAATACCCTGTCCCTGAGGATTATAGGGGATGCCAGTGACTGATTGGATGTTAAATGTTTGTAAAAACAACCGGAAGCTTTTGGAAGTATAAGCAGGACCATTATCTGTTTTAATAACTTTAGGTATGCCCCAGCCGGCAAATGCTTGTAGGCAGTGTTGAATGACATCTTTCACCTTTTCTCCAGAATGAGCAGAAGCCATAATGACCCCTGAAGCAGTGTCTACTGACACATGTACATACTTAACAGTACCAAATTCAGAAATATGGGTTACATCCATCTGCCAAATATGGCCAGGCAGCAGTCCCCTAGGATTAACTCCAAAGGATTGCACTGGGATTAAAGGAGCACAATGTTGACAATTTTTTACTATTTGTCGAGCCATACATTTGGATATAGGAAATTTTCTGCTCAAAGTAGTGGAATTTACATGAAATTTTTCATGAAAGAGTTTTGCTTGTTCCTCTATGGAAAAAACAAAAATTGATTTGGTGGCCATATCTACCAAGTCATTAGCATTGGCCAAAGGTCCTGGTAAATTAGAATGAGCTCTAATATGTCCTACATAGAATAGATGTTTACGCTGTAGGATAAGGTTTTGTAGTGTAGTAAAGTAAGAAGCTACCGTGGACATAGAAGAAATATGGGGTACCGTCTCAAGAACCTGTAAAGCGTTAACGATATATAAGCTATCAGATAGAAGATTGAATGGCTGATTATCTGCCAATTTAAAGGCTAATATTACAGCTGCAAGTTCAGTAACCTGTGCGGAGTTGGGTGGAACTATTATGGTATGAAGTTGTTTACCGATAAGTACTGCACCTACTCCATTTTTGGAACCATCAGTAAAAATGGTTACACAGTCTTTAAGAGGCTGGACACTAGTCACTTTTGGAAAAACTATGGGAATATTTTTACAGAATTGAATCCAGGGATGTTGGGGATAATGGTTATCGAACTGAGCTGAAGTGGAACAACACAATACTGACCAATCATCATCATCATTAATTAACCATTTAATTTGCTGAGTGGAATAAGGAGTTATAATAATAGACGGATGGATTCCAAAAACAGTAATGCAAGATTCTATTCCCTTGAATATTACCTGGGCAATAGCTTGGGGATATGATTGCAATGTTTTAGCTGGAGAGCTAGGGAGATTTATACTTTGCAGAGGTCCTCCTTGCCAAACTATGCCAAAAGGGGTATGCTTCTCCGAGATTATGATTAAACTTAATGGTTGAGTAGGATCACAACGATCAACGTAACACTGCTGAAGTCTATTCTCTACTAGCTGTAAGGATATCCGTGCTTCAGGAGTAAGTTTCCTAGGGGAATTCAAGTCAGGATTACCTTTTAATATATCGAATAAAGGTTTTAATTCCCCTGTGGATAATTTTAAATAGGATCTGATCCAGTTAATGTCACCTAAGAGTTTCTGAAAATCGTTCAAGGTATTCAATTGATCTGTCCTGATGGTCAACCTTATTGGTCTGACTGTAGTAGCAGTGAGCCTTGTACCCAGATATTCTTGGATCTCCTCTAATTGTAATTTTTCAGGGGCTATCGTTAATCCTCTCTTTTCCAATGCTTGAGTCATAAATTGTAATGCTTCTAACAAAACTTCTTTTCCTGGATGGCAAATAAGTATATCGTCCATATAGGGATAAATCAACAATCTCTTAAACTTTTGTCTAGTAGTTGTTAACGCTTTATCTACGTATACTTGACATATAGTAGGACTGTTAGCCATACCTTGAGGCAACACAGTCCATTCGAATCTCTGGTCAGGCTGAGTGTGATTAAGAGAGGGCAAAGTAAAGGCAAATCTCCAGCAATCATTTTTGTGCAAGGGTATAGAGAAAAAGCAATCTTTTAAATCCAGAATAATAGTAGGCCAATTTTTTGGTAGTGCAGTAACAAGAGGGAGTCCACATTGGACGGGTCCCATAGGGTACATTTGTTCGTTTATGGCTCTTAAATCATGTAATAACCTCCATTTCCCTGATTTTTTCTTTATTAAGAATATTGGAGTATTCCAAGGAGAGGTAGAATGTTGTAAATGACCTGCTTGTACCTGCTCTTGTACTAACTTATGAGCTGCCTCTAGCTTCTCTTTTGTTAGGGGCCACTGTGGAATCCAGCGAGGCTTATCATCTTTACATATTATAGGGATTGATGGTTTATCAGTGGCCCCTAGGAAGAACCCAATCCATGAGAATCATTTTTTGGTGGGGGTAAAGGCAGTGGTTGGGTAGATCCTTGGCTATGTCTTCCTAATCCTTTTTTATCATCATAATCCATATTTTGTAACATATTTCTTACAGGAGTCCCTTGGTAAATCTGGTCAGTGGTGAGTTTCATATCCATTTGCTGCAGGACGTCTCGTCCCCATAGGCTAATAGGAACATTACAGACATATGGTTGAAATATTCCTGTGTGTCCCTCTGTATCTTTCCATGATAATGAGGAAGCACTTTGATTGGGGCTCTCTGCTACTCCTAAGCCTCTCAAGCTCTGAGCTGCTGTGATCAATGGCCAGTGCTTTGGCCAGACCATTGCACTGATAATACTTTTGTCTGCTCCTGTATCTAATAAACCTGTAAATTCCATATTTCCCACTTTTAATTTTAGGAGGGGCCTCTGTTCCATATCCATAGTAAGGTTTATTAAAGTGGTTCCTGTTGATCCAAAACCTCCTTGTCTTTTATTTGTATTTTCACTGGGCCACAAAGAATGTTGACTGGGCAATATAAGCATTTGTGCAATGCGATCCCCTGGAGAGATGACCGTAATTCCTTTTGGTGAAGAGACCAAGGCTTTTATTTGTCCAGTGAAATCAGGATCAATAACCCCTGGGTGTACTATAAGTCCTTTTAGTGTTGAGGAACCTCTACCTAGTAATAGTCCTACACTATTTTGTGGGATTTTTTCATGCCAATCAGTATCAATCATCTGCACCCCCATATCTGGGGTTAATATGAGTCTGGAGGTGGCACAGATGTCCAATCCTGCACTCCCTGAGGTGGCCCTGCGCTCCCCTTCTCTGTGGGAGGATACCACCGTCGGGGAACTTGTTGAATTACCCCGTATATTTGTTGCGGGCCCCGGGGAGGGCCCTGTCTCCCGTTTTTTTGAAGTTCAGGATTCGACCCTAGGAAATTATCCTCCCTATCTCTAATAGGCTGACAGGCACTATTCCGATGACTTCCTCTTCTGCATCTTGGACATAGCCCTGGGGCATAAGGTGTAACAGATTTTACTATAGCTATTTCTTATCTTTTGTTAGGGCATTATCTCCTTGCTGCTGATTTTGTACATCTATTGAAACGTATTGGCCTTCTCCTATTAACATTTCTATCGGGAAACCTTGCCACTATGTTTCTGCAAGCAGTTTCAACAGCTGAGCTCTCCAATTAGCCATTGTTCTCCAAATAACACTGCTCTGCATACCTTAACTGCCTCTTTAAAGTTTTTCTAATGGTTGATGGTATCTCCATTTGCTTCTCAAATACGGGCAGGTTTTACAAATCCTGAAGCTCTTTTTATTAGGCTTAGGTTTCTCCTACCTTTTCCCCTTGTTCCTAAGTTTTTACTACCACTTGGTTATTCCTTTTGGGGGTTCTTTATGTTAGACTTAGTTCTCTTTTTTCCCTTGTTCTTAGATTTTTTGAGCAATTATTTTCTAGGTGTCCACTACTCAATCTTTCCTCACTTTATTCTCTTTAAGCGCGTTCTTTTCTGTTACTATTAGACCCTGTTCATGAAGATACCCCTTGTGGCACACTAAGCGGCTTTTCTTTACTTTAGCTGGGTTTTTTTTTTTTTTTTTTTTTTTTCAATGGCGTCCCATTGTTTTTCAATGGTTCCCTGAGGGGTTGCCGCACCCAGACCCCATTGCTACTAATCTGAATAGCTTTAGTTATGGCAATTGCAATAACAGTGGCCTAGCTGCCAGGAGCAAGGAGATTGCTGAAAGGAAACTATCAAATGCGCATTAAAATTTTTATAGCGGCTTTTCACGTAGGACCGCTTCAAACGTGTTTCTACTTTCACTTTAATTAGACCGCGTTCCACGCGCCAGGACCGCTAATGGCGTGTCCCGATACCGGACCACCTTCCGTGTGTCCTTATTTTTATTTTAATTGGACCGCATTCCGCGTGCCCCCAGGACCACTGATAGCGTGTCCTGATACCCTTTAACTGAACCGCATTCCGCGTATCCGGATAGTCGCTATACCGCGAACGTCGAGGCGCCTCTCCTTTACCTGTTTACCTTTTTTTGACTTCTTTACCTGTTTACCTTTTTTGACTTCTTTACCTGTTTACCTTTTTTGACTTCTTTACCTGTTTACCTTTTTTAACTTCTTTATAACCGGTTTAGCTTGTTAAAAAAAAATTTTTAAGATATCTTACCTTGTCCCTTTTATAGTCCCGGGTTTCGGCACCAGCTGTCGCGTCCCCTCTGGCCACAGAGAGAGACACGGCAAACGTCTGAAGCTTTGGAAGTTTATTGTGCACAGGTTCTTTCCTACGCTTCTCTTACCCCTAGCTTCTTCGCACTTTCAGCTTTCCTTTTCCCAGCTCCTTCCACTCCCGCGTACTCCCTCCTTCCAGCTCCGCTCCCGCTGCTGTCGCGGCCGCCGTCGCCGCCGTCGTCGCCGCCGGTTCTTCCGCTTCTTCCGTCCCTTCCTCAGCTTCCTCTTCTTTTTCTCCCACCCACCGTTGTATTACACAAAAGAGTCAAACAATAGAGCACTGGTAGTTAGGAACACTTATATGTGTGCTCCATGTGGGACAGGAAGTTGATCAAAGTCACAAAGTCACAATGAAATTCTTTTGTGAAACATTTTAGAAAAACTCTTCCAATGCACTGTTCTGCTGGGAATGTTCTTCCTATAACAGTGATACTCTTTCAATTTAAACTGTTTATTCTGTTGTGGGAAAGCACTTACCTTTCCTCCTTATTCATCCAAATTCAAACCAACTTGCTCTCATTGAGAACACAATGAACAACTGCAACTTACAGCTGTTTGCTGATCTTGCTCCTCTTCAGATTTTCTAATCTCTCTCCAGGCAACATATCCACCAATCTTTATGAAGAGTACACAAACTACATCAGGAAGACAGCTCATGAAGCTACAAGCACTAACACCTGGGATGAAATTTTTATCATGCAGAGGATGTGCTCCACAAAGAGTCATTGGAATCCATTAGTGTATCATTTTCAGAACAGACCCTTCAATGGCAGTGGCCATTTGGAATGTACTGCTTCTTACTACTGGTTCAAAGGTACTGATTGGATACCTTTCAATACCTTTGTGTTAAGCACATTTTCTTTGTTTCCTTCATCCAAATACAAACTATCATATACTCCTAGAGAACACAGTGAGTACGTTGTTTTGAAGGAAAATGTTGGAACTCCTCCTTCTCAGCCCTTCTAATCTGTTTAGAGACAGTACATTCAGACCTTAGTTCCCTGCTACTACACAAATGGGTAAACAGAAAGCTCTGGTAGAGACAGAAACCATTCTCTGAGATGAAATTCTGACTCAAACAATGATCAAATATACAGATATCTTTGAAATCCATTTTTGAACACTTTTTTAGAAACTCTAACACAAGTTTTCTGCTGAGAATTATTTCCAACTTCAAATTCTTAAATGAAGAATTTCTTCTATTGCAAAAAATACCTATGAGGTAAAGTGGGAAAATGCATAGGATATGTTCCCCAAAGAGCCATTTGAATCCAATATTAAAATATTTTCAGCAATCAGTTTTGAACTTCAATTGCCCTTTAGAAATGCATCCCACTTACCACTGGAACAAAGGGAGTGACTGGATACCTTTCATTCCCATACTGTTCCTCACTTTTACTTTGTGATGAGTCATCCAAATACAACAATTACATACTCCTAGAGAACACAGTGAGTATGTGTACATTGAAGGAAATTGCTGGAACTCTCCAACCTCAGCATGTCTATGCTAATTTGACACATCACTTTAAAACAATATTTCCATGATAATCAAAAACTGGACTAATAAAAAACCTAACAGAGATTAGAGTTGCATCTTCTTACATAAATGTGTGACAATTCATTCATATAGAAAATGTAAGCTTGGGGGCAGGACTAGTGGCCAAATAAAATTGGAGAGAAAGCTGCCAAACCCAGCTTTATTGGAATTTAGCTCTTGAGCAAAATTTCCAGACCCTTGCGGTAGAGGTCAGGGTAGGGAGACAGAGAAAATAGCACATCATTCTGGGTGCCTGGGGATTTTACAGGCTGGAATTGGTGGGGGACTATGCTGAGTGATAGGTTGAGTTAAGGGTCAGTGGAGATTTCCTGCCCCTGTTTGATTTGTCACCATGTGGTTCACTGCCTTTTGCATCAGTGGCTCCTCTCTTCCTCATATAGTCGCTCAAATTCAACCAAACAGAAACTATCATCTACTCGTAAAGAACCACATTTCAATATTAATAAACAAACTGGTCTAACAAGAAAGCTAATAGATATGGGAGCTACACCTGTTAACATCAATATGGGACCCTAACAATGATAAAATCCACACATTCTTCTTGAAATCACTTTTTGAAACATTATTTAAGAAAGTCTTTAAAAGCACTTGTCTGCTTGGGATTAACTCAGGGTTTCCAATGATACCCTTGGAATTGAAAGTTTTCTTCTGTGGGTGAAAAGCACCTAAGGAGTAACATGGGAAAACACATAGGATAAGTTTCTCAAAGGGTCATTTATTCAGTTCTGAAATGTGTTCAGCAATAACTCTTCAAGTGCAGTTGCTTATTTGTAATCAAATGCTGGTTAACAGTGGTAGGGTCACTTGGAAAAGATACCATTTCTTAACTTGCTGGAGGGAAAAGAATTTTTATCTAATTGATCAAATACAAATAAACACATGGTACACTTTGAGAACAATGAATGCATCTACATTGAATCAACTTGCTGGTCTTCTCCTAAGACCTTTTAAGCTCTTATCATTCAGCACATTCAAAACTATTTTCAGATGTATTAACACACTAGTCTAAGAAGAAACCACTTGTAGATGGAAGCAATGATATCTGGGAACCACCTGGGACTGTAAGGATGCTCAAAATCACAGTCTCATGGTAATCCATTTGTGAAGTATTTTAAGAAAATACTTCCACTCTAGTTTTCAGCTGGAAGTGGGCTCCAGAATTCAATGTTAAAGTGGAACTTTAAGCATTTTTTTCTGTAGCTGGATAGCAGTTACACTTCCTGCTAATTAATTTAAATGCAAAGGAATAACTTTTCATTGAGAACAGAGTGAGTAGGGACCTGTAGTTTGAAATTTTGCTGAAGTTGCTCCTCTGCAGACCTCAAGGACTTTTAGAATACTCATTTAAATATCTGTTCTTCACAATACACAAAGTGGTAAAAAAAATTAAATCTCTTGAAACTTCAAACATCAGCCTTTGGTATCAATGTTGGGTGGGGAAGAGAAACTTTTTTCTGAAGGAATGACTGAAATATTTTAGCAAAATTATTTCAGGGCTGGGGATGTAGCTCAGTTGGTAGGGTGCTTGCCTTGCAAGCACAAGACCTCTGGGTTCAAACCCCAGCACTGCAAAAAAAAAAAAAAAAATTCAGCCATCGCTATGCAACTGCAATTTTTCATTTGAAAAGTATATCCAGTTACTAATGGTACCAAAACTTTGAATAAGAACCTTTTCTCTCCTTGTTGTAAAGCACTTATGGTTTGTGACAATTCATCCATGGACAACAAACTATCATGTACTCATAAGGAATGCTTTGAGGGTGTACATTGAAGCAATGAGCTAAAGCTGCTCATCCTCAGGAATTCTGTGCTAATTTGAGAAAGCACGTTCAAACCAATGTTACATGAAAATACACAAACTAGACTAATCAGAAATCTGCCTTTGACAGGAACCCCATTATCTGGAGGGAAAGAAGGACTATAGGGATGATCAAATACAATGGATCTCTTGAAGTCCATTTAACAAAACTTTTTACAAAATTCTCTAATAATACGTGTCTACTGGGAATGAACTCCAGGTTTCAAAAGATACACTTGGAAAATTTTTTTTGGTAGCTTGAAATCATGTAAGTGTTTAACTGTTAAGATACACAGGAACCCTTCCCAAAGAGTCTTTGAAATCCAGTAGTCATCCATTCTTAGCAATCACTCTTCAACTGCATGGAACACAATGATGGCTAACAAATTTAGGATGACTTTGAAAAGGAACAATTTTAACTTCCTGGTGAGCAATGAAGCTTTGTGTTAATTAACCCAAATGGAAAACACAAGATACTCATTGAGTATGATGAGTTTCTCTACCTTGAATCTCTGCTTCATTTGTTAGCTCTTTTTAGCCAGCACATTCAAAATTTAGTTCATTCCTATTACACAAAGTAGTGAAACATGAGGACACTGGTAGATAAGAGAACTTACACATGGGCTTCAAATGGGACTGTAAGGATGATCAATTTCACAGAGTTACATTGAAATCCATTTGTGAGACATTTTAGGAAAACTCTTCCACTGCACTTTTCTACTGGGAATGTGCTTCTGATTTCAGTGAAACTGATTGAATTTAAACTGTTTATTCTGTTACTGGAAAGTACTTACATTTCCTCATTATTCTTTCAAATTCAAACTAACTTATTCTCAATGAAAAAAGAGTAAGCCACTGCAACTTGTAGCTGTTTGATAATTTTGCTCTTCTGCATACTTTATAAGCTGTCTTCAGCCTACACATCCACCAACCTTCATGCAGAGTACACAAACTACATCAAGATGACAACTCATGAAGCTACAAGCACTAACACCTGGGATGAAATTGGTATCATGCAGAGGATATGTTCCACAAAGAGTCATTGGAATCCATTAGTGTACCATTTTCAGAACACACTCTTCCATGGCAGTGGCCACTTTGTAATGTACTCCTTCTTACTACAGGTTCAAAGGCAGTGATTGGATACCTTTAAATATCTTTGTGTTAATCATGTTATCTTTGTTTTCCTTCATCCTAATACAAACTATCATATAATCCTAGAGAACACAGTGAGTAAGTTGTGTTGAAGAAAAATGCTGGAACACCTCTTCCTCAACCCTTTAATCTATTTAGAGATAGTACACTCAAACCATTATTTCCTGCTAGTACACAAACTGGGGTAAAAAGAACGCTCTGGTAGAGAGAGGCCCCATTCTCTGGGCTGAAATTCTGACTCAAACAATGATCAAATATACAGATTTCTTTGAAATCTATTTCTGAACTCTTTTTAAGAAACTCTTTAATGGAAGTTGCCTGCTGGGAATTACCTCCCAATTTCAAATGATTCACTTTGAATTGAAAGCTTTCTTCTATTGCTAAAAGTACCTATGAGGTAAAGTGGGAACATACATAGGATATGTTCCCCAAATAGTCATTTGAATCCAGTACTAAAAATATTTTCAACAGTCAGGTTTGAACTGCAATTTCCCTTTTGAAATGCATTTCACTTAACACTGAAACAAAGGTAGTGATTGGATACCAATCATTTCCTTGCTGTTAGGTACTTTTACTTTGTTTTAAGTCATCCAAATACAGCAATTATATACTCCTAGAGAACACAGAGAATATGTGTACATTGAAGGATCTTGCTGGAACTCCTCCACCTCAGCACATCCATGCTAATTTGACACATCACTTTAAAACAATATTTCCATTACAATCAATAAGCTAACATAGATTGGAGGGGCATCTTCTTACATCAATGTGTGACCCTAAAGATAATAAAATCCACCAGATCTCCATGAAAACCCTTTTTGAAACATTGGTTAAGAAACTTTTTAACAGCACTTATTTGCTTGGGATCATCATGGAATTTCAAATGATACTCTTGTAATTTAAAGTATACTTCAATTGGTGAAAAGCATCTAAGGGGTAACCTGAGACAACTCATAGGATATGTTACCTAAAGAGTCATTGATTCAGTGCTCAAATATGTTCAGCAGTAACACTCCAAGTTTAGTTGCTTTTTTGGAATCAAATGCTGGTAAACTATGGTATTGTGGCTTTGAAAAGAAACCATTTCTTAACTTGCTGGGAGGCAAAGAAACTTTGAGCAAATTGATCAAATGCAAATAAACACATTGTACTCATTGAGAACAATGAATGTATCTACACTGAATTATTGGGGTTCAATATCAATCTATCCCCAGAGAGTCAAAGTGCACACACAATAATGCAAGACACACAACGAGGTTTTATTGCAAGCTCGAACTTGGTCCACAACCAGCCTCTCAGACCACTACAATAACTGAGTGGGGAGCAGCCCCAAGGGGTGAGACAACACTCTATTTAAGGGATTTTCAAGTATTCACACAAAAAGGACCTGTACATAATTGGTTAACATTTGAACAGTTAAACATTTGTCCTCTTTGGTTGGGTCCCGCCAATCTCTTTGATTCTCATTGTGTCCCAACAGAACTGAATGGTCCTGGAGGAAGGAGGGAGGAAGGAAAGGATGAACTATGCAGGAGGTGAGTTGGGACTAGGCCCCCTTGACCTTGATAGATAAGATTCCCAGGCAGCTTCTCTTTTCTCAAACAGATATCTCTTAACAGTCTTGATGAACCCCGGGGGCCCAGTATGTCCTGTTTGTCCTGTATTGGCTCTTGAGGGTAGCACCTGAACGCCCTTTCCAGGGGGGTGGGGTTTATGGGCCAGTTCCCGAAATGACCTGTTCATACAACATGGCTGCACAGACGTCACCTTTTTCTCAACAGAATCAACTTGCTAGATATGCTCCTCCTCAGTACATTTAAGCTCTTACCATTCAGCACATTCAATCCTATTTTCAGTTGTATTAACCCAACTAGTCTGAGATTACTTATACATGGAAGCAATGATATCAGGGAGCCACCTGGGACTGTAAGGATGATTAAAATCACAGTCTCATAGTAATCCTTTGGTGAAGCATTTTAAGAAAATACTTCCACTGCAGTTTTCTGCTGGAAATGGGCTCCAGAAATCAATATTAAAGTAAAACTTTAAGCATTTTTTCTGTAACTGGAAAGCAGTTATACTTCCTGCTTATTCTTTCAAATGCAAATGAACACAGTCTAATTGAGATCAGAGTGAGTATGGACCTCTAGGTTAAACTTTTTGGTGACCTTGCTCCTCTACATGCCTCAAGCACTTTTAGACTACTCATTTAATTCCCTGTTTCTGACAATATACCAAGTGGTGAAAAAATAAAGCTCTTGAAACTTCAAGTATAAGCCACTGGGATCAACATTGGGTGAGGGAGAGGAACTTTTTTTGAAGGAATTATTGAAATCCTCTAGAAAATATTTTCAACTATCGCTATTCAACTGCAGTGTCATGTTTGAAATATATCTCCAGTGGCTAGTGGTGAGCAAAATTTGAATAAGAACCTTTTCTCTCCTTGCTGGAAAACACTTATGCTTTGTGACAATTCATCCAAACAGAAACTGTTATATACTTGGAAAGAACACTTTGAGGGTGTAGATTGGAGCAACATGCCACAGGTGCTCCACCTCAGGACTTCTGTGGTCTTTTGAGACAGCACATTCAAACCAAAATTCCATGCAAATACACAAACTGGACTAAAAGGAAATTTCCCCTTGAAAGGAATCCATTGCCTGGGAGGAAAGAAGGACTGTAAGGATTATCAAATGCAAAAGATCTTCCTAAAATCCTTTTGAGAATCCTTTTTCAGGAATTCAATAACAGCAGTTGTGTACTGGGAATGAACTCCTGGTTTCAAATGATACCTTTGAAAGCTTTTTTTTTTTCCAGCTGGAAATATGTAAATGTTCAACTGGGAAGATGCATATAATCTGTTCCCAAAGAGTCTTTGAAATCCAGTAGTGATATATTTTCAGCAATCACTCTTCAACTGCAGTTGCCTTTCTGGAATACAATGATGGTTAAAAATTTGGGATGTCTTCAAAAGGAAACAGTTTTTAACTTCCTGGTGAGCAATGAAGCTTTTCATCATTGATTCAAGTGGAAAATACAAGGTACTCATTAGGTACAGTGAGGTTCTTTACCTTGTGGCACCCCATCATTTGTAATCTCTTTTGAGGCAGTACATTCAACTATCAGTTCAGTCCTATTACACAAAATAGTCAAACAAGAGAGCACTGGTATTTAGGAGCACTTACATGTGGGCTTCAAGTGGGACTGGAAGGATGTTCAAATTCACAAAGTCACTTTGAAATCCATTTCTGAAACATTTTAGGAAAACTTCTTCATGGCACTTTTCTGCTGGGAATGTGCTTCCGGTTACAGTGAAAATCTTTGAATATAAACTGTGAATTCTGTTGCTGGAAAGCACTTACATTTCCTCCTTATTCATCCAAATTCAAAACAACTTGTCCTCATTCAGAACAGAATGCACAACTGTAACTTGCTCTGTTTGCTGACCTTGCTCCTCCTCAGCCTTTCTAAACTCTATTCAGCCTACATATCCACCAATCTTCATGAAGAGTACACAAACTACATCAAGAAGACAGCTCATGCATCTACAAGCACTAACACCTGGGATAAAATTGGTATCAGGCAGAGCATATGCTTCACAAAGAGTCTTTGGAATCCATAATTCTATCATTTTCAGAATTCACTATTCAATGGCAGTGTCCATTTTGGAATGTACTGCTTCCTACTACTTGTTCCAAGGCAGTGATTGGATACCTTTAAATACTTTAGTGTTAAGCAGGTTTTCATTGTTTTTCTTCATGCAAATTCAAACTACCATACACTCCTAGAGAACATAGTGAGTGTGTTGCTTTGAAGGAAAATGTTGGAACTCCACCTCCTCAGTCTTTCTAATTTGCTCAGGGACAAACCACAGTTCCCTTCTACTGCACAAGTTGGGGTAACAGTAAAGCTCTGGTAGAGAGTGGCCCCATTCTCTGGGAAGAAATTCTAACTGAAATGTTGATCAAACTTACAGATGTCTTTGAAATCCTTTTTTGAACTCTTTTTAAGAAACTTTTGACAGCAGTGGTTTGCTGGGAGTTACCTCCCAATTTCAAATGATTCACTTTGAACCGAAATGTTTCTTCAATTACTGGAAAGGAATTATGAGATAAAGTGAGAACATGCATAGGATCTGTTCCCCAAGGAGTCACTTGAATCCAGTACTAAAATATTTTATGCAATCACACTTAAAGTGCAGTTGCCCTTTTGGAATGCATTCTGCTTATCAATGGAACAAAGGCAGTGTTTGGATACCTTTCATTTTCTTGTTGTTAGGCACTTTTGCTTTGTGATGAGTCATCCGAATACAGTTATGTACTCTTAGCGAACACAGTGTGTGTACATTGAAGGATCTTACTGGACCTCCTCAACCTCAGCATGTCTATGCTAAATTGACACATCTTTTTAACACCACATTTCCATGCTAATAAACAAACTGAACTAATAAGGAAGCTAACATAGATTGGATTTGCACTTCCTAACAACAATGTGTGACCCTAGCGATGATATAATCCTCAAGATCTCCTTGAAAACCCTTTTTGAAACACTATTTAAGAAACTCTACAGTAGCACTTGTCTGCTTGGGATTAACTTGGGGTTTCAAATGACACCCTTGCAATTGAAAGGTTTCTTCTGTTGGTGAAAAGTGCATATGCAGTAACCTGGGACAACATGGAGGATATGTTCCCCAAAGGGTAAATGATTCAGTACTGAAATAGGTTCAACAATAACTTTTCAAGTGCATTTACTTTTGTGGAATCAATTGCTGGTTAACAGTGGTAGGGTGGCATTGAAAGGAAACCATTTTTTAACTTGCAGAGAGGAAAGAGAACTTTGAACTAATAGATTAAATGCAAATAAGCACAGGGTACACATTGAGAACAAAGATTGCTTCTACATTGACTCAGTTTGGTGGATCTTCTCCTCCTCAACACTTTTAAGCTCTTATCATTCAGCACATTCAAAACAATTTTTAGTTGTGAAGCCAGAATTAAGGACAAGTAATTAGTGTAGAAATAGGGAATCGGGTCAGTTCGAGGAAATGAAGCCATGAAGCCATCTGCCTCTGGAAGTTGGAGACTGCCCCTGGAAGAATGGAATGTCAAGGATCTCCAGAGCCCATTGATGACCAAATTTACCTGCCTTTATCAAGGACTGCAGGCAAGAAGCTGCTAATTAATGTCCCCTGGACCCTTACCTGCCTGAGTCACCCTGGCCCTCCCCCTGCCCATGGTTTCTCAGTTAATGCAAAACCAGGCCTAGTCACTTAGGCAGGAAGGAGAGATAAGGGGGAGAGAACTGGAGAACAAAAGAGACTTTAACCTATAAGAGATGTAGGGTGCACTCACTTCTTGGGACTTTTAGAACATCAGCCATGGCCCCCTTCTTCCTGCCGGGAGAAGTCTATATTATTACCTTTAAGTAAAACCTGCTTAATATGCTTGCCTTGGTGTGCTTCTCTAGTGTTCAATCTTCAACATTAGAAGGAGCAGAACTCCTTACTGGTAAACAGCGGTATCAGATTTGGAGGTCCCACCGAGATTTACGCCAAGGTAAGTAAGCTTCTCTCTCCAGGCACCCCACATCTGTTTGAGGTGCATCTTTCTGTCTCTTTATTTTTGGAGGGCAAAATGGGCACCCGTCAGCTACTTAAATGCAGTTAGTGCAGCGGCCATTCTTAAGACTCCGGTGAGAGGTTTCCTGGCCCAGGCAAGTTTCCAATCACCTGCTCTGTAGGCATGTTGGACTGTGCCGAAGCCATTTCCTACTTTTCTGTCCAGGCCTGGAGTGCAATTACTGCGAGTACACAGTATTACTAGTCCTGATCTGCCCAGGATGCATGGAGGTGGAGGAAGGGTTGGGACAACTGCGGGGTTCCCTGGCCTGGGCTACTCTCGGGTGGACCCCAAAGGTTCCTTCTCCGGACTCCCCCTCCCGACAGCCCTGAGGGGTATCCAGAGTGATTAGGTAGATGAGTGGCACTAAGGGAAAGCGCCAATTACCTTTGCCTCCATATGGGCCACACAGTGCACAACACTCCCACACATCCACTCCCTCCTGGATGCTCCCCTTCCCTTGCCGGTCAGACATAAGGAATTCAGACTGTAGGATTAAGGCCTGGGATGATTAGTATGAAAATGCCCAGGTTCCCTTTGTTCACATAGTTAGCCTTCACTAGTCTAGACACTAGAGTCTCCCCATTACTGTTCCTGTGCTTAAATGTGCTCACGGTGTTCTCTTTAAGCTGCAAGATGGAGGCATTTAAGAACCCCTCCCATGAGACCCTCCAAGCAAAGGGCATTATACGCCTAACAACCAATAGATGTCCCCCCACCCTCCAGAGATTCCTTTAGTCTACAGGGCAAAAAGATAGGCAAAAGGCACACTTTTTACTTTTGTCATCGTTTTTCATAATTAGGAGTTTATAGTGGCAGGAGGAAAGCAGTAATGCCCTTAAGTCTGAATCCTCCCAGGGTCTCTAGCCCAGGGCAAACTAGGACCCTAGCACTTTGCGGAAGAAGGCCAGAAATAACTTTGGCAAAGCCAGGTAGTGAGAGAAGGGTTTTCCTGGACCGTAAGGAAGCTCAAAGTTAGGGAGACATCCCTAATAACTCAGAAGGGAGCTTCTCTCTCAACAGTATTGCCAGGTTCACCACTAGCCTGCATACTGCTAAATTACAAATGATCAAGAAAAGTGCCTTTCATATGTTACCATGCTTGACAGCAATAATCTCTACCATGAGAGGAGAAAGCCTTGAGGAATTGCCCACTAAGGGAGGAAAATCGAGGGGACCCTCCCAACTTAAGACAGACAAAAATAAATTTAAGGAGACTTTTGGAAGATCCTAATAAATATTAAGATGTTTCAAAACTTATGCCAGGTATTTGACTTCACCTGGAAAATTATGTTATTATCCATCTAGAGCACAGGCAGTTCACAGAAACCATCCAAACTGGGATTTGAATAATGAGTAAAATACCTAAAAAAACTATTAAGCAGCCATCAGGAAAGTCCTGCTATTTTTATGGAGAGACTTAGTAAAGCAATAAGAAAACACACCACTCTGAATCCTGAATCCATAAAGGGCCACCTACTTTTAAAATATAAATTTATCATTTATTCAGCCCCAAATATTTAGAGGAAATTACAAAATTGGCACGTAGCCCTGATCAATCCTCAGATGATCTTCTCCAGCTTGCATCTTCCATTTTTTAATACACATCAAAGAGAAAGAAAAGGGAACATATAGGCAAGAAAAAGGACTTATTAAAGATCATTCAAACTGATAGAAACTTTTAATGCCTTGCAATAGTCCATGCAATTTGCCCATTTTAGGAGTTAAAAAGCAAACTGCCTAGTCCAAGACCTTAGAATAATGAAGTAGTAATTTCCCCCACCCTGTAGTTCTTAATCCATACACTTTTATCTTGGATTCCAACTGCTGCTTGGTTTACTAAGTTAGATTTAAAAGATAACTTTTCCTGTCTATGCTAGACTCTGAATGGCAATTTCTGTTTGCCTTTGAGGAACAATGTATCTCAACTAACCTAGACAGTGTTGCCTCAGGATTTAGATGGCCCTCACCTGTTCCAGACAAACCTTAGCTAAGGACTTAACAAAATTCAGAGGTAAAACATCTGTGATTGTTCTCCAGTAAGTAAATGACATCCTTTATGTGCCTCCACCTAGGAGGAATATCAAAAGACCATTGCAGAACTCCTAAACTTCTTAGCTAATAGGATTTATAAGATCTCAAAAATACAGCTTAATTATGTCATCAACAGGTTCAATAAATACTACAGAAAATAGCCACTATAGAACAATACACTGCCCCAGGAATATCAAGAAGGGGCCTTACTTCAAGCTCCTTTCCTCAGCTTACCTATGAAGCAAGAGTTAACCTGTTTGTCACAAAGGGGAAAATAAATCCTGGATAAGCAACCATAGGCAGCTCAATAACCAATGGCATATCTCAGTGAGGAACTTAGCAAAGTAGCTTCATTCTCAAAAGTAATGGAAAATAAGGTCTCATAATTTTCTTTGACGTCCAACCTGTCCTGATGAGATGGCTAAAATGCCCTAGGCACAAGGTTTCTGTTAAAACCTGTTAGGTCCTTCCAGATCTCAGTCAAGGCTTACATTGAAATATAAATAAAAGAAGCCTAAAGGCTCAGTAGGAAACCAGTCTCAAATCCAAGGAAAAAGAGGTAAAAAAGAGTCTTACCTAAACTACAGCAAAAGTAAATTTTATGGTGCCTTACTAAAGTAATTAACGGTCATATCATTTTTCCAGGACTCTTGTTTTTTTTTTAATTCTACATATTTTTTGAGCTCATGATTTTTTTGATCAGTTCTATTTTTTATTCAACTAGAGTTTTTGAACATCTGTTACATTGCAATGGAGATTCACCTATAAAGTTACAAGGCCTTTGATTTTGTGTTATTTGTATGTCCTGCTGTCTGATGTCATGTTTTGTCTGTATCAAAACTGAGTGCTCCTAAAATTTAAAATTTAAAAATGGATCCAGATACTTTTAATTCACGTGATTTAAAGATTCAATTCAAATTGGGTAAACTAATAAAAGTAAAATGTCTTTGAAAATAACTCGCAAGTCTCTAGGTGGTCAAGCTAATAAAATATTGATGTTAATAAAATATCTAATATCAATTGTTTCTAGAACTTTTCTTCAACAGGAAAGAGCAAATACTGTTCAGGACACTTGTCTGATATCTTGGTTTTTACAGATTAAGTGAATTAGAGTTAACATGTATGGGATTACTCAAATGTGTTTATAAAGACATCTGATTAATTTACAAAGTTAAAATGCTAATTGTAAAATAACATCAAGTACTCTTAACTCCCTAAATTCCATAGGGTAATATACTTAAACATTATTGGTATTTTCATAGGTTGGTAAATAAAAAGGGTTTACAATTACTTTGTGTCCTCCCTAAACTAAAAACAAGGTTACTAAGAGTTATGTCCTAACAAGTGGAATTCTATATACAAAGGGTCCCAAAAGTTTCAACTGTGTTTCAGTTAGAGTACTATAAACAACAAAATATTTAATCTTATTAAAATAATTTATCTAAATTCAGAAATTTCATAAGAGTTGTTTCAGAATGTGAACAGAAAGGGGTCAACAAATAGGAAAGAGAAAATAAAAGGTTCTGGGTATGGAAATATATTTAGTAAAAGGGAAAAGGAAATGTTTCTGGGTAAGAAAGTGCTTGTATGATGAAATACATGAGGGTCTAAGTAAGTGCTAAGAAAGTCTGTGTGTAAGTAAAGGGCAAGTTTCAACAAGTTTGCGTGAAACTCAGTTGGCTGTATGTATGTGAGACAGCTAAAGCTATTTAAGGTTTTTCCTAAGGTGAAATACTAATGTTCTGATATAAACCAAAGTTTAATCTATATGGTAAAATGACATGGTAAAATGACAAGGATTTGATACACTAATTTACTCTTAACTTTGTGTCTATTAAGTTTTATTCTTTAAAACAATTAGTCTTAAAAATTGGGGTGTATACAATTATGGTTAAACAACTGTTAGAGTATTGTACTATGTTACAGAGTCTCCATTTTTCTTTAAAAACTAAATTTGGTAAGATAAAAGTATCAAGGTAATTGTGAAATGGTCACTAGTTGTATATTAAATGTGTTCATATTTTCCAGGTATACAAGTTTTTAAAGCAGGGAATTTATCAAGCTCTGCTATTCTCCAGATTAAACTTGTCTGTAATGGTAATCTTAAACTTATAAAGAGTAAATTTTATTGGGGATTTATTTCTATCATTTAATGTTCTATTATAGAACCTGATATCAATAGGGTATATGTAAAATTTGTTACTTTTTACACTAAGATAAAGAATTTCAAATATAAATGTATTTATAAAAGTTAGAGCCTGACTTGTTTAAAGGTTAATTTTGTGAAACATAAAAACATTTTGCCACTTTATCACACAAAAGGAAAGTTAAAAACTCTCTCAGCCTTTCTTTGATTCATGTTTTAGATACAATGTTAAATTGTATTAATTTTAAAGTTTATATAGACTCAGGAAACAGTATATGTAAACTACTTAATGATATTTAAGGAAGAAGCAAAGATCAACATCAGAATTAGAACACTTAAGATTTGTAAAGAGCCACGCCTTACCTGAGATAAGGCTCTGCCTCCCACCTTACTGCATGTTAGAGTGACTCCAAAATAAGTCAGACTTCAGCTTATTTAAAGTTATAGTCAAAAAATTGGTTCTTATTGTAAAAGTACTGTGATTTCAAATAGGGGATATAATGTGGTTCTCAGTCAAAATTCAAGATAGCTATTATACAAGCTGAATATATTTTTACTCTTGCTAATTTCATTTTGTAAAACTGTTACCTGTTAATGTTTTGCAGAAGTAGCTGCTTCAAGAACACACAACCTAGGTAACTTGTGATAATAAGCCATCACCTATAGAACAGATAGTGGTAACTTCCAGTACTAATGCAGATGCCAGTTAGATAAAAGGGTAAATAATTGTAAAGTTATAGACATTGAAGTTAAAGCCCAATACTCTTACTTTATGACTGGTGAGACTGGCTTGATGGATGATTAAGATCAAACTTAGAGATTGGAATTAAATACAAAAGGCAAGATAGACCAGTATTTGGATCTTTTGCCCTCAGTCAGCCTGAACCCACGAACACAAGAACTTCTCTAAGAAGCTTTGCAACTCTGGGTCACACAACCTCCTGATCAAGGAGATTGTTGAGACTAGAGGATGAAAAATCACTCAGTGCATCTGCTGCAGAGGAGGGTCATGGATAAAGGGAGACATCCCTTAATGCTTCCAAAGGAAGTCACCTCATCAAGAAGACCCTGCCTAAACAATGGCACTGGTGGAGCTAAGAAGCTGCTGTTAAGTTCTCTACAAGTGGCCCCTGTGGGAACTCAGTTGACTCTTTAACAAGACAGGAACCAGGTCAATTTGACCAGCTTGATCTTAGACACCCAGCAAAACAGTTAAAACCAAAATATAACCATTCTTGGGCATTTAAAAGAAATAATAGTTAAATGTAACTTAAGATGTACACTTGTATTAGCCCACTAGAATAAAGACTGGAAGCTACAAATGAAAGAAAGATTCTTCAGCAAATGTGTCTGATAACTATCAAGAGAAACTGCCAGAGTCAGAAGTTTTTAGTCAGTTTAAGGCCTGCAGAGACCTTCCTAAGTTGCACAGGTAGACTTAATCTATGTTTGCTCATATGATTATCTATCCCCAAGTAACAGAAGTATAGAGATCTCTACTAAACACAGATTATACCAATAAAGGAATATTTTACAAAAATCAGATGACATTAAGTAGCATAACTATATTTTCTGGGGACATCTATGACATTAAGAGTTAAATGTTGTGTTTACATTCCTGATAACCTGGACAATGTTAAAGTCCCCAAATAAAGGCCTTGTCCTCTCCAGCCTTTGCTAGGCCTAGTTATGGGAACAATTTCTCAGTTCTTCCACCTCCTGGTGAGAGATTGACTTCTGTCATTTTCATGACACTCAGTGGCATGTTTCAGATGCTGCAACATTTACTTTGTACTAATCTCATTTCAGTACTCATGTCTTTTTGTTCTTCTATCATAGAAGCACCCACCCCCAGATGACTTTACAACCCGCTCTTCCCCAACCAGACTTCTACCTTGGACCCCTCGATTGACCTAATTTTTAAAAATGGAACTCCAAACTGCTTGCCCCTTGCTGCCCCCTTTCAGCTTCGAAGCAGTCAGAACAATCGACGTCCCCTTTCTTTTCCTTACAGCAGTTAGGAGTTCCTAAAGCTAAAGGAGGGAATGAAGCCAGAATTAAGGACAGGTAGTTAGTGTAGAAATAGGGAATCGGGTCAATTCGAGGAAATGAAGCCATGAAGCCATCTGCCTCTGAAAGTTGGAGACTGCCCCTGGAAGAATGGAATGTCAAGGATCTCCGGAGCCCATTGATGACCAAATTTACCTGCCTTTATCAAGGACTGCAAGCAAGAAGCTGCTAATTTATGCCCCCTGGGCCCTTACCTGCCTGAGTCACCCTGGCCCTCCCCCTGCCCATGGTTTCTCAGTTAATGCAAAACCAGGCCTAGTCACTTAGGCAGGAAGGAGAGATAAGGGGGGAGAGAACTGGAGAACAAAAGAGACTTTAACCTATAAAAGATGTAGGGTGCACTCACTTCTTGGGACTTTTAGAACATCAGCCATGGCCCCCTTCTTCCTGCCAGAAGTCTGTATTATTACCTTTAAGTAAAGCCTGCTTAATATGCTTGCCTTGGTGTGCTTCTCTAGTGTTCAATCTTCAACATTAGAAGGAGCAGAACTCCTTACCAGTAAATGGCAGTATCAGTTGTATTAAACACACTAAGAAGAGAGCTCTTGTAGATGGAAGCAATAATATCTGGAGTCACCTGGGACTGTATGGATGATCAAAATCACTGTCTCATGGTAATTCATTTGTGATACTGTCTAAGATAATAATTATACTGCAATATTCTGCTGGAAATGGGCTCCAGAATTCAATGTTAAATTTGAATCGTAAATATTTTTTTTTCTGTTGCTGAATAGCAGTTATATTTCCTGATTATTCATGCAAATGCAAACAAACAAGTTCTCATTGAGAACAGAGTGAGTAGGGGTTTTGAGAAAAAGGTGACATCTGTGCAGTCATGTTGTATGAACAAGTCATTTTGGTAACTGGTCTGTAAAACACCTGCAGGAAAGGGCACACAGGTGCTACACTCAAGAGCCAATACAGGACATACGGGACATACTGGGCCCCTGGCATTTATCAAGGCTGTTAAGAGATATCTGTCTGAGAAATGGGCAGCTGCCCAGAAAACTTAACTATCAAGGATGGGGGAGGGCCTCACCCCAACGCATCTCCTGTATAGTTCACCCTGTCCCTCCTCCCTTCTTCCTCCAGGACCATTCAGTTTTGGCAGGACCCAATGAGATTTGAATAAATTGGTGGGGCCCAACCAAAGGAGAACAAATGTTTAGTTGTTCAAATGTTAAACAATAATGTACAGGTCTTTGTATATGAATGATTGGAAATTTCTTAAGTAGAGTGCTTTCTCATCCCTCGGGGCCACTCCCCACTCAGCCATGGTAGTGGTCTGAGAGGCTGGTTGCGGTCCAGGCTCGAGCTTGCAATAAAACCTCATTGTGTGATTTGCATTACCGTGTGTGCATTTTGACTTTCTGGGGATCGGTCAATATTGAACCCCAATAAGGGCCTCTAGGTTGAAGTTTTTGCTGACCTTGCTCTTCTGCAGACCTCAAGCACCTTTAAAGCACTCATTTAAAGCACTGCTCATGACAATACACAAAGTGGTGGAAAAATAAAGCTCTTGAAACTTCAAGCATCAGCTACTGTGATCAAGTTTGTATTAGTTAGAGGAACTTGTTTCCAAAGGAATGACTGAAATCCATTAGCAAAATTATTTCAGTCATTGCTATTCCACTGCAGTAGCCCATTTGAAATTTATCTCCAGTGCATACTGGTACCAAACCTTTGAATTGAACCCTTTACTTTCCTTGCTGGTAAGCACCTATGCTTTTCAAACAATTCTTTCAAACAGAAACTCTCATGTACTCGTAAAGAACACTTTGAGGGTGTAGGTTGAAGCAACATGCTACAGCTGCTCCTCCTCAGGATTTCTATGCTCTTCTGAGAGCATATTCAAACCAAATTTCCATGCAAATATACAAACTAGACTAACAAGAAATTTCCCCTTGATAGAAAACCCATTATCTGGGTGAAAAGAGGGACTGAAAGGATGAGTATATCCAGAAGATCTTCTTGAAATCCAATTCAGAATCCATTTTAAGGAATTCTATAACAGCAGTTGTCTGCTGGGAATAAACTCCTGGTTTCAAATGATACAGTTTGAAAAGGTTTTTTTGTAGCTGGAAAGCTTGGAAGTGTTTAACTGTGAAGATGCATAGCACCTGTTCCCCAAAGAGTGTTTGAAATCCAGAAGTGATACATTTTCAGCAGTCACTTCTCAACTGCCATTTCTTTTTTGGACTACATACAAATTTTGTATGGCTTTGAATGGAAACAATTTTAAACCTCCTGGTGACCAATGAAGCTTTTTGTTATTTGATCTAAATGGAAAACACAATGTATTCATTAGGTACAGTGAGGTTCTCTACCTTGGAGCACCACAGAATTTGTGAACTATTTTCAGCCAGCACCTTCAAATATCTGTTCAGTCTTATTACACAAAATCATCAAACAAGGGAGCACCTGTAGATAGGAGCACTTATATGTGGGCTCCAAGTGGGACTTAAAGGATGATAAAATTCACAAAGTCACATTGTAATACATTTGTGAAACATTTTAAGAAAACTCTTCCACTGCACTTCTCTGCTGGGAATGTGCTTCCTATTACAGTAATAATCATTGAATTTAACTGTTTATTCTATTGTGGGATAGAATTTACATTTTCTACTTATTCATCCAATTTCATACCAACTTGTTCTCATTGAGAACAGAGTGAAGAACTGCAACTTGCAGCTGTTTGCTGACCTTGCTCCTCTTCAGACTTTCTAAGTTCTCTTCAGTCTACACATCCACCGATCTTCATAAAGAGTATGCACATTACATCAATAAGTCTCCTCATGAAGCTACAATCACTAACACTGGGATGAAATTGGTATCATGCAGAGGATGTGTTCCACAAAAAGTCATTGGAATCCATTAGTGTATCATTTTCAGAGCTCACGCTTCAGTGGCAGTGGCCATTTTGGAATAACTGCTTCTTACTATTGGTTCAAAGTCAGTGATTGTATACCATTCAATACTTTTGTGTTAAGCATGTTTTCATTATTTTCCTTGATCCAAATACAAAGTATCATGTACTCTTAGAGAACACAGTGACTATGTTGTGCTGAAGGAATATGTTGAAACTCCTCCTCCTCAGTCTTCTAATCTATTTAGAGAGAGTATATTCAAACCACCACACTTCCCTGCTACTGCACAAACTGGGGTAACAAGAAGGTTCTAGATAAAGAGGGTCCCCATTTTCTGGGTAAAAATTCTGACTGAAATAATGATCAAATATACAGATTTCTTTGAAATGCATTTTTGAACTCTGTTTAAAAAACTCCTTAGCATCAGTTGTCTGCTGGAAATTTCCTCCCATTTCAAAGTATTCAGTTAAATAAAATATTTCTTCTATTGCTGGAAAGTACCTCTGAGGTACAGTTGGAACATACATAGGGTCTGTTCCCCAAAGAATCATTGGAATCCAGTACTAAAATATTTTTAGCAATCACACTCCAACTGCTGTTGCCCTTTTGGAATGCATTCCGCTTACCTCTAGGACAAAGGCAGTTATTGGATACCTTTCCTTTCCTTGTTAATAGGCACTTTTTCTTTGTGATGAGTCATCCATAAAGCGACAATTTTGTAGCCCTAGAGAACACAGTGAGTATGTGCACATTAAAGCATCTTGATGGACCTCCTCTACCTCAGCATATTTATGCTCATTTGACACATTATATTAACACCACATTTCCAAGGAAATAAACAAACTAGACTAACAAGAAAGCTAACTTTGATTGGAACTGCATCTTGTAACATCAATGTGCAAACTGAAAGATGAAAAAATCCAAACCATCTCCCTGAAATCTCTTTTTCAAACATTGTTTAAGAAACTCCTTAGTAGCACTTGTCTGCTTGGGTTAATTCAGGGTTTCAAATGATACCCTTGCAATTGAAAGGTTACTTCTGTTGATGAAAGCACCTATGGGGTATCCTGGGAAAACACATAGGTTATTTGCCCAAAGGAGAATTGATTCCATAATGAAATATGTCCAGGAATCACTCTTCAACATCAGGTGCTTTTTTGGAATCAAATACTGGTTAACAGTGGTAGGGTGACTTTGAAAGAAAACCATTTCTTAAATTGCTGGGAGGCAAAGGAACTTTGAGCTAATTGATCAAATGCAAATAAACACATGGTACTCATTGAGAACTTTGAATGCCTCTACATTGAATCAACTTGGTGGATCTGCTTCTCCTCAGCACTTTTAAGCTCTTATAATTTAGCACCTTCAAAACTATATTCAGTTGTATTACACACACTAGTTTAAGAAGGGAGCTCTTGAAGCTAGCAGCAATGATATCTGGAGCCACCTGGGTCTGTAAGGATGATCAAAATCACAAAGTCTCAGGGTAATCCATTTCTGAAACATTTAAAAAAAATAGTTCTGCTGCACTTTTCTGCTAGAAATGAGCTCCAGAAATGAATCTTAACATTGAATTTTGAACTGATTTTCTATTGCTGGTCAGCAGTTACACTTCCAGCTTATTCATTCAAATGCAAATGAACACCTTGTCATTGAGAACAGAGTGAGTAGGGGCCTCTAGGTTGAAACTTTTGGCTGATCTTGTGCCTCTGCAGGCCTCAAGCAATTTAGAATACTCATTTAAACCACTGCTCATAAGAATACCCAAAGTCATAGAAAAATGAAGCTTTTGATAAAATAAGCATCAGCCACTTGGATCAAAGTTGGGCTAGGGAGAGGAACTGGTATTCTAAGGAATGATTGAAATTCATTAGAAAAATTGTTTCACCCATCACTATTCAACTGCAGTTGCCCATATGAAATGTATCTCCAGGGATCACAGGTTCTTAGACTTTGAATGGAAATCTTTTCTTTACTTGCTGGAAAGCACTTACGGTTTGTGAAAATACATCCATATACTGTTGAGAACAGGGTGATATCTGTGCAGCTAACTCTCTTAGTCACCAGGATGCAGGCAGTTGCAACTGCACCCTCAAGAGCCAATACAGGACAAACAGGACTGCTGGGCACCCGTGCTTATCAAGGTTGTTGAGATATTTGAGGAATGTACAGCTGCCTAGAAACCTTATCTATCAAGGACACGGGGGCTAACCCCAACTCATCTCCTGCATAGTTCACCCCTTCCCTCCTCCCTTCTTCCTCTAGGACCGTTCAGTTCTGGCAGGACCCAATGAGAATCAAATAGATTGGCAGGACCCAACCAGAGGAGGACTAATGTTTAGCTGTTCAAATGTTAACCAATAATGTACTGTTGTGCCCAGTGTCTCGAGACCCCACAAAGACCACCAGAGACCATGATCAATGCAAGCAACAAAGAGTCATTTATTAGCAAGCTCGAACCTGGTCCTCCATGCACTCAGTAACCAGTGACGCTAAGAGGCCCTGAGCCCATGTTTAGCAGGATTTTTATAATGAAAGGCAAGAGGCACAGCCTTATCTCAGGTAAGGTGTGGTTCTTTACAAATCTTAAGTGAAGTGTTCTAATTCTGATGCTGATATTTACTTCTTTCTTAAATATCATTTTAAGAAGTTTACATATATTGATTCCTGAGTCTATATGAACATTAGTTAACACAATTTAACAGTATATCTATAACATGAATTAAAGAAAGCCTGAGAGAGCTTTTAACTTTCCTTTTGTGTGGCAAAGTGGCAAAATGTTTTCATGTTTCACAATATTAACCTTAAAACAAATCAGGTTCTAACTTTTAGAAACAATTTACATTTAATTTTTTTATCTCAGTGTAAAAATTAACAAACTTTACATATACCCTATTGATAACAGGTCCTATAACAGAACATTAAATGATAGAAATAAATCCCCAATATAATTTACTCTTTATAAATTTAAAATTACCACTACAGACAAGTTTAATCTGGAGAATAGCAGTTTGATAAATTCCCTGCTTTAAAAACTTGTATACCTGGAAAATATGAACACATTTAATATACAAAGAGTGACCATTTCAAAATTATCTTGACACTTTTATATTACCAAATTTAGTTTATAAAGGAAAAATGTAGACTCTCTAAAGTACGATACTGTAACAGTTGTTTAACCATAATTATATACACCCCAATTTTTAAGACTAATTGTTCTAAAGAATAAAACTTGATAGACACAAAGGTAAGAGTAAATTAGTGTTTCTAAGAAAACCTTGTTATTTTACCATATAGATTAAACTATGGTTTCTATCAGAATATTAGTATTTCACCTTAGAAAAAACCTTAAATAGGTTTAACTGTCTCACATAAATACAACAAACTTAGTTACATGCAAACTTGTTGAAATTTGCCCTTTACTTCCCTTTACTTACACAGATTTTCTTAGCACTTACTTAGCCCCTCATGTATTTCATCACATAAACACTTTCTTACCCAGAAAGATTTTGTTCTTCACTAAATAAATTTCTATGTCTAGAACCTCTTTTTTTCTCTTTCGTATGTGTTGACCTCTTTTTGTTCACATTCTGAAACAACTTTTAAGAAATTTCTGAATTTAGATAAATTACTCCATTTTAATAAGATTAAATATTTTGTTATTTATAGTACTCTAATTGAAACACAGTTGAAACTTTTGGAACTCTTTTTATATAGAATTGTACCTGTTAGGACATAACTCTTAGTAACCTTGTTTTTACTTTAGTGATGACACAAAGAAATTTCAAACCCTTTTATTTACCAACCTATGAAAACAATAATGTCTAAGTATGTTACCCCATGGAATTTAAGATGTTAAAAGTACTCAATGTTATTTAACGATTAGCATTTTAACTTTGTAAATTAATCAGATATCTCTACAAACATGAGTAATCCCATGTAAACTCTCATTCACTTATTTTTGCAAAAACCAAGATATCAGACAAGTGTCCTGAACAGTATTTGCCATCTCTTCCCTGTTGAAGAAAAGTCCTAAAAACAATTAATTTAGACATTTTATTAACATCAACATTTTATTAGTTTGACCACCTAGAGATTGTGAATTATTTTTGAAGACATTTTACTTTTATTAGTTTACCCATTTTAAATTGAACCTTTTTAAATCATGTGAATTAGAAGTATCTGGATCCATTTTTAAAATTTTAATTTTAGTAGTGCTCAATTTTGATAAAGACAAAACATGATGTCAGACAGCACGACATACAAATAACACAAAATCAAAGGTCTTGTAACTTTATAGGTGAATCTCCATTGTAACAGATGTTCAAAAACTCTAGTTGAATAAAAAACTAGAACTGATCAAAAAGTCATGAGCTCAAAAAAATCAATTAAAAAAACAAGAGTTCTGGAAAAATGATACAGCCATTAATTACTTTAGTAAAGTATCTAAAATTTACTTTTGCTGGAGTTGAGGTAAGACCCTTTTTGCTTTTTTTTTTTCCTTGGGTTTTAGACTGATCTTCTAATGAGCATTTAGACTTCCTCTATTTACATTTTAATGTAAGACTTGACTGAGATCTGGAAGGAGCTGAACTAACATGTTTTAGCAGAAACTTTGTGCCTAGGGAATTTTAGCCATTTCTATCTGGACAAGCTTGAATATCAAGAAAAATTATGAGACCTTATTTTCCATTACTTTTGAGAATGAAGCTACTATGCTAAGTTCCTCACTGAGATATGCCATTGGTTGTTGAGATGCCTATGGCTGCCTATCCAGGATTTATTTTCCCCTCAGTGACAGGTTAAATCTTGCTCCATAGGTAAGCTGAGGAGAGGAGCTTGAAGTAAGGCCCTTTTTGATATTCCTGGGGCAGAATATTGTCCTATGGTGGCTATTTCCTATAGTATTGAACCTGTTGATGACATAATTATGATTTATTTTTGAGATCTTATAATTCCTATCAGCTAAGAAGTTTAGGAGCTCTGTAATGGCCTTTTGATATTCCTCCTGGGTGGAGGCACAGAAAGGATATCCTTTACTTACTGGAGAACAATCACAGATGTTTTATCTCTGAATTTTGTTTAGTCCTTAGCTAAGGTTTGTCCAGAACAGGTGAGGGCCATCTAAATCCTGAGGCAACACTGTCTAGGTTAGTTGAGATACAGTATCTTGTTCCTCAAAGGCAAACAGAAATTGCTATTCAGAGTCTAGCATAAACAGGAAAATCCATCTTTTAAATCTAACTTAGTAAACCAAGCAGCAGTTGGAATCCAAGATAAAAGTGTATGGATTAAGAACTACAGGGTAGGGGAAATTACTGCTTCATTATTCTAAGGTTTTGGACTAGGCAGTTTGCTTTTTAACTCCTAAAATGGGTGAATTGCATGGACTATTGCAAGGCATTAAAAGTTTCTGTCATTTTGAATAATCTTTAATAAGTCCTTTTTCTTGTCTTTATGCTCCCTTTTCTTTCTTTTTGATCTCTATTAAAAAATGGAAGATGCAAGCTGGAGAAGATCATCTAAGGATGCCAATTTTTGTAATTTCCTCTAAATGTTTCCCACTTAGGATGGTCTCTGAATCCCAGTCAGGATGGTTTCTGGGAACTGCCTGTGCTCTAGATAGTTAATAGAATAATTTTCAAGGTGAAATCAAATACCCGGAATAAGTTTTGAAACATCTCAATATTTATTAGGATCCTCCAAAAACCTCCCTAAATTTTTTGTCTGTCTTATCTTGGGAGGGTCCCTCGATTTTCCTCTCTTAGTAGGTGATTCCTCAAGGCTTTCTCCTCTCATGGTAGAGATTACTGATGTCAAGCATGGTAACATATGAAAGGCACTTTTCTTGATCATTTGCAATTTAGCAGTATGCAGGCTAGTGGTGAACCTGGCAATACTGTTGAGATAGAAGCTCCCTTCTGAGTTAGAAGTATTAGAGATGTCTCCCTAACTTCAAGCTTCCTTATGGTCCAGAAAAATCCTTCTCTCACTACCTGGCTTTGCCAAAGTTATTTCTAGCCTTCCTAAGCAAAGTGCTAGGGTCCTAGTTTGCCCTGTGCTAGAGACACTGGGAGGATTCAGACTTAAGGGCATTACTGCTTTCCTCCCTGCCACTAAAAACTCTGAATTATGAAAACAATGACAAAAGTAAAAAGTGTGCCTTTTACCTATCTTTTTGCCCTGTAGACTAAAGGAATCTCTGGAGGGCGAGGGGACATCTGTTGGTTGTTAGACATATAATGCCCTTTGCTTGGAGGGTCTCACGGAAGGGGTTGATATTAAATGCCTCCCTCTTGCAGCATAAAGAGAACACAGTGAGCACACTTAAGCACAGGAACAGTAATGGAGAGACTCTAGATATCTAGATTAGTGAAGGCTAACTATGCGAACACAGGGAACCTGGGCATTTTCATACTAATCATCCCAGGCCTTAATCCTACAGTTTGAATTCCTAATGTCTGGCTGGCAAGGGAAGGGGAACATACAGGAGGGAGTGGATGTGCGGGAGTGTTGTGCACTATACAGCCCATATGGAGGCAAAGGTAATTGGCAAAGGTGTTCCCTCATTACCATTGGTCTACCGATCACCCTGGATACCTCTCAGGGCAGTCGGGAGGAGGAGTCTGGAGAAGGAACCTTTGGCATTTGCCCAAGAGTAGCCTGGGCCAGGAAACCCCACAGCTGTTCAAAACTTTCCTCCTCCTCCACACATCCTGGGTAGATCAGGAATAGTGACACAGTGTACTGGCCGCAATTGTGTTCCAGGCCTGGACAGAAAAGTATGAAATGGCTTTGGCAGAGTCCAACATGCCTACAGAGCAGGTGATTCAAATTTGCCTAGGCCAGAAACCTCTCACCTGAGTCTTGAAGAAAGGCAGGTACACTAACTGCATTTAAATAGCCAATGGGTGCCCATTTTGCCCTCCAATTATAAAGAGACAGAAAGATGCACCTCAAACAGATGTGGGGTGCATGGAGAGAGAAGCTTACTTACCTCAGCGTAAGTCTCAGTGGGACCTCCAAATCTGATACCGCCGTTTAATGGTGATGAGTTCTGCTTTTTCTAATGTTGAAGATTGAACACTAGAGAAGCACGCCAAGGCAAGCATATTAAGCAGGTTTTACTTAAAGGTAATAATACAGACTTCTCCCAGCAGGAAAAAGGGGGCCATGGCTGATCTTCTAAAGTCCCAAGAAGTGAGAGCACACTACATCATTTATAGGTTAAAGTCTCTTTTGATCACCAGTTCTCTCCTCCCAATCTCTCCTTCCAAGCTACGTGACTAGGCCTGGTTTTGCATAAATTGAGAAGCCATGGGCAGGGGGAGGGCCAAGGTGATTCAGGCAGATAAGGGCCCAGGGGCATTAATTAGCAGCTCCATGCTTGCAGTCCTTGATAAAGGCAGGTAAATTTGGTAATCAACTGGCACTGGAGATCCTTGACATTCCATTGTTCCAGGAACAGTCTCCAACTTCCAGAGGTAGATGGCTTCCTGGCTTCATTTCCTCAATTTGACCTGATCCCCTATTTCTACACTAACTACCTCTCCTTAATTCTGGCTTCAATTTTAACCCTGGGAATCCAGTTATAGTGGGAGAGTAGGTGGTAAATTTCCCCATTTCAACTGAATGCTATCAGCACTAACATGGATTCAGCCCCAAATCCTTCTATTTTTCATCAAGTCATAAGTAAGCCAATGCAAAGTAAAACTGACTAGAAAAATCAGGGTCAGGGCAGCTCTCTTTTGCCTTAACATGTTGGTTTTCCAGTAGACCTTGTGTTTCACAAGAAAAGTACTCTGGTGTGGAAGTCCCCTTCATTGGCACTGTGGGATTGTGTCCATAAAGACTCGATATTGGCAAGGGCCAGTGAGGTGTCAATTTGAATATCCTGCCACTGAAACCTGGTACACATTGCCTATCTGGAGAAGTTGCTGGGAAAAGACGTGTATAGCATAGTCATGTGTGAGATGTAACGTCTGAACTAATGAGAGTTGAAAGATGTGAAGGAACACATACACTTAAGCACTTTAGGAGACTGGAGATTCAGTACTCCCTTTGAGTGCATCTCTGGGCTGAAAGGTGTCATGGGAAATTGCTTGCAGGTGAAACTAGTAGATCTTGGACAGTGTCAATTTTGCAGAATATCACAGGAGAACCAAGAAATAGTTTGAGAGGATGGAAGTTTGGAACCCTCAGAAGTGTTTTTCTTGTGTTTCCCAGCCCCCAGTCCCATGGTGCTGGGGATTCGAACCACCAGCTTTCCACTTGCTAAGCCAGCCCTGTAAGGGATGGGCTATATTTTCAGCACAGGATTAGCTCCTTCAAGGTACATGACTTGATCCCCTGAGATTATGTGTTTGTAAATTTCTATGCAGAGAAACAACCCTAGACAAAGCCAATCAATGACTAAGAAATGCCTAATTCTCATTTTGACAACAATCTTGCAAATGACCCTTTTTGCATCTCAGGACATAAGAAGCAGCGAGGGCGGAGGCTGAAGCCGAGCTGGAAGCTGGGAGTGCGCGGAAGCTGGAAGAAGCTGGGAGAAGGGAAGCTGGGAGTGCGCGGAAGCTAGGAGTAAGAGAAGTGTAGGAGAGGGACTGTGCACAATAAACTTCCAAAGCTTCAGACATTTGTCATGTCTCTCTCTGCGGGCAGAGGGAACGCGATAACTGGTGCCGAAACCCGGGACATGAAGGAAAGATGAAGGCCTTATAAAAGAAAACAAGGTAAGATATTTGAAAATTTTTTTTTGTATACAAGTTAAACCGGTTATAAAAATGTTAAAGGGTGTCAGGATGCGTCATCGGCGGTCCTGGGGACACGCGGAGTGCGGTCCGGTTGAAAGGTATCGGGATCCTGACGTGTAGAACGCGGGTATCCGGACGCGCCATCAGCGGTCCTGACGTGTAGAATGCGGGTTGAAGGGTATCGGGATCCTGACGCGTAGAACGCGGGTCAGGGGGGGTATCGGGACACGCCATCAGCGCTCCTGGCACGTGGAACGCGGTCTAATTAAAGTGAAAGTAGAAACACGTTTGAAGCGGTCCAATTAGGTAGTACGTGAAAAGCCGCTATAAAAATTCTAATACACACTTGATAGTTTTCCTTTCAGTAATCTCGTTGCTCCTGGCAGCTAAGCCACTGTTTGTTATTGTAACTACCATAACTAAAGCTATTCAAATTAGTAACAATGGGGTCTGAATGCAGCAACCCTCAGGGAACTATTAAAAAACAATGGGACGCCATTGAGGGAAAAAACCGCTAAAGTAAGAAAAGCTGCTCAGTGTGCCACAAGGGGGATCTTCATGAACAGGATCTAATAGTAACAGAAAAGAACGCTTAAAGAGAATGAAGTGAGGAAAAATTGAGTGGTGGTGACCTAGAAAATAATTGCTCAAAAAATCTAAGAACAAGGGAAAAAAGAGAACTAAGTCTAACACAAAGAACCCCCAAAAGGAATAACCAAGTGGTAGTGAAAACTTAAGAACAAGGGAAAAGGTAGGAGAAACCTAAGCCTAATAAAAAGAGCTTCAAAATTTGTAGAACCTGCCCGTATTTGAGGAGCAAATGGAGATACCATCAACCATTAGAAAAACTTTAAAGAGGCAGTTAAGACTATTGGAGACAGCTATGCAGAGCAGTGTTATCTGGAGGACAATGTCTAATTGGAGAAGCTCAGTAGCAAGAAATAGCTGTTGAAACTGCTTGCAGAAACATAGTGGCAAGGTTTCCCGATAGAAATGTGGAGATGAGAAGGCCAATACGTTTCAATAGATGCACAAAATCAGCAGCAAGGAGATAATGCCCTAACAAAAGATAAGAGATAACTATAGTAAAATCTGTTACACCTTATGCCCCAGGGCTATGTCCAAGATGCAGAAGAGGAAGTCATTGGAATAGTGCTTGTCAGCCTATTAGAGATAGGGAGGATAATTTCCTAGGGTTGAATCCTAAACTTCAAAAAAACGGGAGACAGGGCCCTCCCCGGGGCCCGCAACAAATATACGGGGTAATTCAACAAGTTCCCCGACGGTGGTATCCTCCCACAGAGAAGGGGAGTGCAGAGCCACCTCAGGAAGTGCCGGATTGGACATCTGTGCCACCTCCAGACTCATACTAACCCCAGATATGGGGGTGCAGATGATTGATACTGATTGGCATGAAAAAATCCCACAGAACAGTGTAGGACTATTACTAGGTAGAGGTTCCTCAACACTAAAAGGACTTATAGTACACCCAGGGGTTATTGATCCTGATTTCACTGGACAAATAAAAGCCTTGGTCTCTTCACCAAAAGGAATTACGGTCATCTCTCCAGGGGATTGCATTGCACAAATGCTTATATTGCCCAGTCAACATTCTTTGTGGCCCAGTAAAAATACAAATAAAAGACAAGGAGGTTTGGATCAACAGGAACCACTTTAATAAACCTTACTATGGATATGGAACAGAGGCCCCTCCTAAAATTAAAAGTGGGAAATATGGAATTTACAGGTGTTGGGGTTTCTAGAGCCCCCAGCCTTAGACATGGTCAAGATGGCGCCTGACGCTGAGCCAGAGGCGGCCAGCTATACAGTAAACAACCAGCGAATTCCAATGATTGGCTAGTTAACGATGTGACTAGAGCATGCCCCCTCGTGTACCCATCCTGCGCCTGCAGCTGTCCGCGTTTATCTCGTGTACTCTCCCCTGATTGATTGAAGTGTATATAAGCCTGGTGGGTGGGAGAGCGAGGGGGGAACGGAACGAACGGAGCGGAAGAAGCGGCGACGGCGGCGGCGACGGCGGCCGCAGCAGCAGCAGTTGGAGCGGAGCTGGAAGGAGGGAGTATGCGGGAGTGCAAGAAGCTGGGAAAAGGGAAGCTGGGAGTGCGCAGAAGCTAGGGGTAAGAGAAGTGTAGGAAAGGAACTGTGCACAATAAACTTCCAAAGCTTCAGACATTTGTCGTGTCTCTCTCTGCGGCCAGAGGGGACCCGATAACTGGCGCCGAAACCCGGGAAGATGAAGGCCTTATAAAAGAAAACAAGGTAAGATATTTGAAAGAATTTTTTTTGTATACAAGTTTAACCGGTTATAAAAAAAAAAGGGTGTCAGGATGCGCCATTGGCGGTCCTGGGGACACGTGGAGTGCGGTCCGGTTGAAAGGTATCAGGAGTCCTGACGCGTAGAACGCGGGTTGAAAGGTATTGGGGTCCTGACGCGTGGAACGCGGGTATCGGGACGCGCCATTAGCGGTCCTGACGCGTGGAACGCGGGTTGAGGGGTACCGGGATCCTAACGCGTAGAACGCGGGTCGGGGGGGTATCGGGACACGCCATCAGCGGTCCTGGCGCGTGGAACGCGGTCTAATTAAAGTGAAAGTAGAAACACGCTTGAAGCGGTCCAATTAGGTAGTATGTGAAAAGCCGCTATAAAAATTTTAATGCGCACTTGATAGTTTTCCTTTCAGTAATTTCATTGCTCCTGGCAGCTAGGCCACTGTTTGATATTGTAATTACCATAACTAAAGCTATTCAAATTAGTAACAATGGGGTCTGAAACGTCTAAATTCAGAATGCAGTTACCCCTTAGGGAGTTATTGAAAAACCATGGAACACCATTGAAGGAAAAAACAGCTAAAGTATTTCTTGATACTGTGGAAAGGATTTCCCCTTGGTTTTTGGATGAGGGCCTTTTGAATACCCTACAGTGGGAACAGCTGGGAAAAGACCTTCGTATAGCAGATAGGCAAAATCCTTTGCCAGTAGGCACTATGGCTATTTGGTCTCTTATTAAATCCTGTCTGCAAGATAAAAACAAAAAACCTTCACTCATTGAACCTTTAGCTGAGGGAAGACAGGTTTTGGAAGAAATAAAAGAGGAACGTTCATATCTTTCTCAAAATTCAGAAAAAGGAACTAACTCAGATGAGGAATTATCGGAAGGAGAATTATCGGGAGAGGAATTGGAAAACAGAGTACAAAGATTAAAACTAGATAAAAAGCCCCCTCTAGTGTCCGTGTTGCCTAGTGCACCTCCCATAAATAGGGAACTCCCTCATGAAGCGTCTGGCTTCGGGTTACGCTCAGAATGGAGTCATCTTGGATCTGTAGCTTATCCTGTTTTTGAGGATGCTCAAAATCAAAGATTCCACCAACCCTTAGACTTTAAAATAGTGAAACAGTTAAAAGAAGCAGTCAGCACATATGGTCCTCAGTCAGCCTTTACTATAGCCTTGGTAGATACTTTGACATCATTAAACTTAGTGCCTCAGGACTGGACTAATCTTGCTAGGGCCGCTCTGTCTGGGGGACAGTACCTAATGTGGAAAACATTATGGCAAGAAATATCTGCGGACACCGCCCGCCGAAATGCAGCAGCGGGGAATCCCCAAATCGATAGGGACATGCTTATGGGTGTAGGACCTTATGAAACCCTTCAGGCACAGCTTAATTATCATCCAGCAGTCTATGCGCAAATTGCCGTGGCTGCAACCAAGGCCTGGAAAACATTACAAGGAGCAGGAGATTTGCAGGGCCAGTTGTCAAAGGTAACTCAAGGGAATAATGAGCCCTATGCGGATTTTGTCGATAGGCTAATTCAGACAGCATCACGCATCTTTGGAGATGCAGAGCAAGCCATGCCCCTAGTGAAACAGTTGGCTTACGAACAAGCTAACAGGTGGTGTAGGGAGGCCATAAGACCATGGAGAAATAAAGACTTGTCCGCCTACTTATAAGTGTGTAGAGATGTAAATGATACTTCGGAGCAGAGCAGTGCCTTTGTAGCAGCCATAGACAGACAAACCACCTTGCTGTCTGCTGCACTTGCACAAGCCCAGGGGAGGTTCCCTTCAAGAACTAATAAAGAGTCTTTAGGATCATGTTTTGTGTGTGGACAGAAGGGACATCTAAAAGCCACTTGTCCAAATAAAAGGCCACTTTTGCCCGGGGTGGGAACATCTATACAAAGAATAATCTGAGAACCGGACCTGGGCTATGTCCAAGATGCAGAAGAGGAAGTCATCGGAATAGTGCCTGTCAGCCTATTAGAGATAGGGAGGATAATTTCCTAGGGTCGAATCCTGAACTTCAAAAAAACGGGAGACAGGACCCTCCCCGGGGCCCGCAACAAATATACGGGGTAATTCAACAAGTTCCCCGACGGTGGTATCCTCCCACAGAGAAGGGGAGTGCAGAGCCACCTCAGGAAGTGCCGGATTGGACATCTGTGCCACCTCCAGACTCATACTAACCCCAGATATGGGGGTGCAGATGATTGATACTGATTGGCATGAAAAAATCCCGCAGAACAGTGTAGGATTATTACTAGGTAGAGGTTCCTCAACGCTAAAAGGACTTATAGTACACACAGGGGTTATTGATCCTGATTTCACTGGACAAATAAAAGCCTTGGTCTCTTCACCAAAAGGAATTACGGTCATCTCTCCAGGGGATTGCATTGCACAAATGCTTATATTGCCCAGTCGACATTCCTTGTGGCCCAGTGAAAATACAAATAAAAGACAAGGAGGTTTTGGATCAACAGGAACCACTTTAATAAACCTTACTATGGATATGGAACAGAGGCCCCTCCTAAATTAAAAGTGGGAAATATGGAATTTACAGGTTTACTAGATACAGGAGCAGACAAAAGTATTATCAGTGCAATGGTCTGGCCAAAGCACTGGCCATTGATCACAGCAGCTCAGAGCTTGAGAGGCTTAGGAGTAGCAGAGAGCCCCAATCAAAGTGCTTCCTCATTATCATGGAAAGATACAGAGGGACACACAGGAATATTTCAGCCATATGTCTGTAATGTTCCTATTAGCCTATGGGGACGAGACGTCCTGCAGCAAATGGATATGAAACCCACCACTGACCAGATTTACCAAGGGACTCCTGTAAGAAATATGTTACAAAATATGAATTATGATGATAAAAAAGGATTAGGAAGACATAGCCAAGGATCTACCCAACCACTGCCTTTACCTCCACCAAAAAATGATTCTCATGGATTGGGTTTTTCCTAGGGGCCACTGATAAACCATCAATCCCTATAATATGGAAAGATGATAAGCCTCGCTGGATTCCACAGTGGCCCCTAACAAAAGAAAAGCTAGAGGCAGCTCATAAGTTAGTACAAGAGCAGGTACAAGCAGGTCATTTACAACATTCTACCTCTCCTTGGAATACTCCAATATTCTTAACAAAGAAAAAATCAGGAAAATGGAGGTTATTACATGATTTAAGAGCCATAAACGAACAAATGTACCCTATGGGACCCGTCCAATGTGGACTCCCTCTTGTTACTGCACTACCAAAAAATTGGCCTACTATTATTCTGGATTTAAAAGATTGCTTTTTCTCTATACCCTTACACAAAAATGATTGTTGGAGATTTGCTTTTACTTTGCCCTCTCTTAATCACACTCAGCCTGACCAGAGATTCGAATGGACTGTGTTGCCTCAAGGTATGGCTAACAGTCCTACTATATGTCAAATATACGTAGATAAAGCGTTAACAACTACTAGACAAAAGTTTAAGAGATTGTTGATTTATCACTATATGGACGATATACTTATTTGCCATCCAGAAAAAGAAGTTTTGTTAGAAGCATTACAATTTATAACTCAAGCATTAGAAAAGAGAGGACTAATGATAGCCCCTGAAAAATTACAATTAGAGGAGATCCAAGAATATCTGGGTACAAGGCTCACTGCTACTACAGTCAGACCAACAAGGTTGACCATCAGGACAGATCAATTGAATACCTTGAACGATTTTCAGAAACTCTTAGGTGACATTAACTGGATCAGATCCGATTTAAAATTGTCCACAGGGGAATTAAAACCTTTATTCGATATATTAAAAGGTAATCCTGACTTGAATTCCCCTAGGAAACTTACTCCTGAAGCACGGATATCCTTACAGCTAGTAGAGAATAGACTTCAGCAGTGTTACATTGATCGTTGTGATCCTACTCAACCATTAAGTTTAATCATAATCTCAGAAAAGCATACCCCTTTTGGCATAGTTTGGCAAGGAGGACCTCTGCAAAGTATAAATCTCCCTAGCTCTCCAGCTGAAACATTGCAATCATATCCCCAAGCTATTGCTCAGGTAATATTCAAGGGAATAGAATCTTGCATTACTGTTTTTGGAATCCATCCGTCTATTATTTTAACTCCTTATTCCACTCAGCAAATTAAATGGTTAATTAATAATGATGATGATTGGTCAGTATTATATTGTTCCACTTCAGCTCAGTTCGATAACCATTATCCCCAACATCCCTGGATTCAATTCTGTAAAAATACTCCCATAGTTTTTCCAAAAGTGACTAGTGTCCAGCCTCTTAAAGACTGTGTAACCATTTTTACTGATGGCTCCAAAAATGGAGTAGGTGCAGTACTTATCGGTAAACAACTTCATACCATAATAGTTCCACCCAACTCCGCACAGGTTACTGAACTTGCAGCTGTAATATTAGCCTTTAAATTGGCAGATAATCAGCCATTCAATCTTCTATCTGATAGCTTATATATCGTTAACGCTTTACAGGTTCTTGAAACGGTACCCCATATTTCTTCCATGTCCACGGTAGCTTCTTATTTTACTACGCTACAAAACCTTATCCTACAGCGTAAACATCTATTCTATGTAGGACATATTAGAGCTCATTCTAATTTACCAGGACCTTTGGCCAATGCTAATGACTTGGTAGATATGGCCACCAAATCAATTTTTGTTTTTTCCATAGAGGAACAGGCAAAACTCTTTCATGAAAAATTTCATGTAAATTCCACTACTTTGAGCAGAAAATTTCCTATATCTAAATGTATGGCTCGACAAATAGTAAAAAATTGTCAACATTGTGCTCCTTTAATCCCAGTACAATCCTTTGGAGTTAACCCTAGGGGACTGCTGCCTGGTCATATTTGGCAGATGGATGTAACCCATATTTCTGAATTTGGTACTGTTAAGTATGTACATGTGTCAGTAGACACTGCTTCAGGGGTCATTATGGCTTCCGCTCATTCTGGAGAAAAGGTAAAGATGTCATTCAACACTGCCTACAAGCATTTGCTGGCTGGGGCATACCTAAAGTTATTAAAACAGATAATGGTCCTGCTTATACTTCCAAAAGTTTCCGGTTGTTTTTACAAACATTTAACATCCAATCAGTCACTGGCATCCCCTATAATCCTCAGGGACAGGGCATTGTGGAAAGAGCACATCTTACTTTAAAAAATTGTTTAAATAAACAAAAAGGGGGAATAGGAGCCTCCTACAAGTCTCCTAAGGATAAACTTAATTTAGTTCTTTTCATTCTAAATTTCTAAACTCTGGATAGGGACGGCCATTCTGCAGCTGATCAACATTATAATCCCCATAATACTCCTCAAGTATGGGCAAAATGGAAAGATATCCTGACAGGTTGTTGGAAATGACCGGATCCAGTCCTTCGTTGGGTCCGAGGGTCTGTTTGTATTTTCCCACAGGATCAACAGACTCCAGTCTGGATTCCAGAAAGGCTAATCAGAGTTTTACAGCATGCAAGTGATGCTGCTCCTCCTCACAATGGCGAGTCTGAGCCTTCCTCCAATAACAAAAACTCAGACGGAAAGGCAAACCCGGAACCTATGGGCCATTGTTAACCTGGCCATATTTTTCATTTCTGACTAACATATTTTTTATTCTTCCTTTTCTTGCTTTTCACCAATTTCTTTACAAGTCTGTCAATTCTACTGATGATTTTTCAGGTCGTGCTGTTTTTGGTGACAAGGATATTTCTAGCCTTTCTTTGCTTTAACAGGAGGATTTCTGTACTTTGCCGTTGGAATCATACTACAGATCAGACCCAGAGTAGAGCAACTCGTTCTGCTGACCCTAGCTGTGATATTGCTTTTCCTCCCACGTCAGCTTGTGTATTTTCTCTCTTTTATGTTTCTACCAACTAACATTTCTAATAATGCTTCTTAACTGTTCACTAACCGTGTGCTATCTCTCACAATACTGGAATGGTTCTTTTGCCACCCGTGCAATTTGCACATTTCTATCTTCCTACCAGTCCTAGTTTCTGTTGCAGATATAGAATTGCCAGTGCTATTATCAAGAAACAGAAGAGGTTTTGACATTGCAACAGCCGTGATCATTGCCATCACAGTTCTTGCAGTAGCAGCATTGACACAACCATAACAACGATCATTTGGCCGAGAATGCAGCTGCAGCCTTACAGACCATAGAGACTCTATCAGAGAA
This sequence comes from Sciurus carolinensis, assembly GCF_902686445.1. Classification (NCBI taxonomy): domain Eukaryota; kingdom Metazoa; phylum Chordata; class Mammalia; order Rodentia; family Sciuridae; genus Sciurus; species Sciurus carolinensis. The sequence goes on along the minus strand of NW_025920105.1, from coordinate 3,236,033 downwards.
TGGACTCTATAAGAACAAGTGGATACCTTGCAAGAACTTTTGGGACTGGGATGCGTTTATTCCCTGAGAGCTGTTTTGTGTTACCCATATTGTAACTCCATTGGGATATATATTACTTCTGTATTTAATAGGGCTATATGGTTCTTCTTCTGTTTATAGATTTGTCAAACAGTGGGCAAGCTTAGGAGCTATGGTGGTACCCCTCTGCCTTGGCCTTCTTCTCTTCATTCCTTTTGGCATGCATGTGCAAGCTAGCCAATAGAGAGATCAAATTATTTTTCATCAGGCCATGACCTCTCTAAAGGCCGACAGCCCCCCATTAGTATGGCTCTTGATGCTGGATCGGTAGTCAAAGACGGGTAATGAAGGAGGTGGCTGTGTACCGACCTAAGACAGGAGCTGCAGCATGCTCTGCAGGCTCTGATGACGGGTAAGGACATATGCTGACCACTCAGCCTAAGACAGACATGGTCCCGAGCCTTAGTTTAATATTAAAGAAGGGGGATCTGTCGGGGTTTCTAGAGCCCCCAGCCTTAGACATGGTCAAGATGGCGCCTGACGCTGAGCCAGAGGCGGCCAGCTATACAGTAAACAACCAGCGAATTCCAATGATTGGCTAGTTAACGATGTGACTAGAGCATGCCCCCTCGTGTACCCATCCTGCGCCTGCAGCTGTCCGCGTTTATCTCGTGTACTCTCCCCTGATTGATTGAAGTGTATATAAGCCTGGTGGGTGGGAGAGCGAGGGGGGAACGGAACGAACGGAGCTGAAGAAGCGGCGGCGACGGCGGCGACGGCGTCCGCAGCAGCAGCAGTTGGAGCGGAGCTGGAAGGAGGGAGTACGCGGGAGTGGAATAAGCTGGGAAAAGGGAAGCTGGGAGTGCGCAGAAGCTAGGGGTAAAAAAGCGTAGGAAAGGAACTGTGCACAATAAACTTCCAAAGCTTCAGACATTTGTTGTGTCTCTCTCTGCGGCCAGAGGGGACCCGATATACAGGTTTATTAGATACGGGAGCAGACAAAAGTATTATTAGCGCAATGGTCTGGCCAAAGCACTGGCCATTGATCACAGCAGCTCAGAGCTTGAGAGGCTTAGGAGTAGCAGAGAGCCCCAATCAAAGTGCTTCCTCATTATTGTGGAAAGATACAGAGGGACACACAGGAATATTTCAGCCATATGTCTGTAATGTTCCTATTAGCCTATGGGGATGAGACGTCCTGCAGCAAATGGATATGAAACTCACCACTGATCAGATTTACCAAGGGACTCCTGTAAGAAATACGTTGCAAAATATGAACTATGATGATAAAAAAGGATTAGGAAGACATAGTCAAGGATCTACCCAACCACTGCCTTTACTTCCACCAAAAAATGATTCTCATGGATTGGGTTTTTCCTAAGGGCCACTGATAAACCATCAATCCCTATAATATGGAAAGATGATAAGCCTCGCTGGATTCCACAGTGGCCCCTAACAAAAGAGAAGCTAGAGGCAGCTCATAAGTTAGTACAAGAGCAGGTACAAGCAGGTCATTTACAACATTCTACCTCTCCTTGGAATACTCCAATATTCTTAACAAAGAAAAAATCAGGAAAATGGAGGTTATTACATGATTTAAGAGCCATAAACAAACAAATGTACCCTATGGGACCCATCCAATGTGGACTCCCTCTTGTCAGTGCACTACCAAAAAATTGGCCTACTATTATTCTGGATTTAGAAGATTGCTTTTTCTCTATACCCTTACACAAAAATGATTGTTGGAGATTTGCTTTTACTTTGCCCTCTCTTAATCACACTCAGCCTGTCCAGAGATTCGAATGGACTGTGTTGCCTCAAGGTATGGCTAACAGTCCTACTATATGTCAAATATATGTAGATAAAGCATTAACAACTACTAGACAAAAGTTTAAGAGATTGTTGATTTATCATTATATGGATGACATACTTATTTGCCATCCAGAAAAAGAAGTTTTGTTAGAAGCATTACAATTTATAACTCAAGCATTAGAAAAGAGAGGACTAATGATAGCTCCTGAAAAATTGCAATTAGAGGAGATCCAAGAATATCTGGGTACAAGGCTCACTGTTACTACAGTCAGACCAACAAGGTTGACCATCAGGACAGATCAATTGAATACCTTGAACGATTTTCAGAAACTCTTAGGTGACATTAACTGGATCAGATCCGATTTAAAATTATCCACAGGGGAATTAAAACCTTTATTCGATATATTAAAAGGTAATCCTGACTTGAATTCCCCTAGGAAACTTACTCCCGAAGCACGGATATCCTTACAGCTAGTAGAAAATAGACTTCAGCAGTGTTACATTGATCGTTGTGATCCTACTCAACCATTAAGTTTAATCATAATCTCAGAAAAGCATACCCCTTTTGGCATAGTTTGGCAAGGAGGACCTCTGCAAAGTATAAATCTCCCTAGCTCTCCGGCTAAAACATTGCAATCATATCCCCAAGTTATTGCTCAGGTAATATTCAAGGGAATAGAATCTTTCATTACTGTTTTTGGAATCCATCCATCTATTATTATAACTCCTTATTCCACTCAGCAAATTAAATGGCTAATTAATAATGATGATGATTGGTCAGTATTATATTGTTCCACTTCAGCTCAGTTCGATAACCATTATCCCCAACATCCCTGGATTCAATTCTGTAAAAATACTCCCATAGTTTTTCCAAAAGTGACTAATGTCCAGCCTCTTAAAGACTGTGTAACCATTTTTACTGATGGCTCCAAAAATGGAGTAGGTGCAGTACTTATCGGTAAACAACTTCACACCATAATAGTTCCACCCAACTCCGCACAGGTTACTGAACTTGCAGCTGTAATATTAGCCTTTAAATTAGCAGATAATCAGCCATTCAATCTTCTATCTGATAGCTTATATATCGTTAACGCTTTACAGGTTCTTGAAACGGTACCCCATATTTCTTCCATGTCCACGGTAGCTTCTTATTTTACTACGCTACAAAACCTTATCCTACAGCGTAAACATCTATTCTATGTAGGACATATTAGAGCTCATTCTAATTTACCAGGACCTTTGGCCAATGCTAATGACTTGGTAGATATGGCCACCAAATCAATTTTTGTTTTTTCCATAGAGGAACAGGCAAAACTCTTTCATGAAAAATTTCATGTAAATTCCACTACTTTGAGCAGAAAATTTCCTATATCTAAATGTATGGCTCGACAAATAGTAAAAAATTGTCAACACTGTGCTCCTTTAATCCCAGTACAATCCTTTGGAGTTAACCCCAGGGGACTGCTGCCTGGTCATATTTGGCAGATGGATGTAACCCATATTTCTGAATTTGGTACTGTTAAGTATGTACATGTGTCAGTAGACACTGCTTCAGGGGTCATTATGGCTTCCGCTCATTCTGGAGAAAAGGTAAAAGATGTCATTCAACACTGCCTACAAGCATTTGCTGGCTGGGGCATACCTAAAGTTATTAAAACAGATAATGGACCTGCTTATACTTCCAAAAGTTTCCGGTTGTTTTTACAAACATTTAACATCCAATCAGTCACTGGCATCCCCTATAATCCTCAGGGACAGGGCATTGTGGAAAGAGCACATCTTACTTTAAAAAATTGTCTAAATAAACAAAAAGGGGGAATAGGAGCCTCCTACAAGTCTCCTAAAGATAAACTTAATTTAGTTCTTTTCATTCTAAATTTCTTAACTCTGGATAGGGATGGCCATTCTGCAGCTGATCGACATTATAATCCCCATAATACTCCTCAGGTATGGGCAAAATGGAAAGATTTCCTGACAGGTTGTTGGAAAGGACCAGATCCAGTCCTTCGTTGGGTCCGAGGATCTGTTTGTATTTTCCCACAGGATCAACTGGAATCCAGTCTGGATTCCAGAAAGGCTAATCAGAGTTTTACAGCATGCAAGTGATGCTGCTCCTCCTCGCAATGGCGAGTCTGAGCCTTCCTCCAATAACAAAAACTCAGACGGAAAGGCAAACCCGGAACCTATGGGCCATTGTTAGCCTGGCCATATTTTTCATTTCTAACTAACACATTTTTTATTCTTCCTTTTCTTGCTTTTCATCAATTCCTCTACAAGCCTGTCAATTCTACTGATGATTTTTCAGGTCGTGCTGCTTTTGGAGACAAGGATATTTCTAGCCTTTCTTTGCTTTAACAGGAGGAATTTCTGCACTTTGCCATTGGAATCATGCTACAAATCAGACCCAGAGTAGAGCAACTCATTCTGCTGACCCTAGCTATGATGTTGCTTTTCCTCCCACATCAGCTTGTGTATTTCCTCTTTTTTATGTTTCTACCAACTAACATTTCTAATAACACCTCTTAACTGTTCACTAACCGTATGCTATCTCTCACAATACTGGAATGGTTCTTTTGCCACTTGTGCAATTTGCACATTTCTATCTTCCTACCAGTCCTAGTTTCTGTTGCAGATATAGAATTGCCAGTGCTATTATCAAGAAACAGAAGAGGTTTTGACATTGCAACAGCCGTGATCATTGCCATCACAGTCCTTGCAGTAGCAGCATTGACACAACCATAACAATGATCATTTGGCCGAGAATGCAGCTGCAGCCTTACAGACCATAGAGACTCTATCAGAGAATGGACTTATTATAAGAACAAGTGGATACCTTGCAAGAACTTTTGGGACTGGGATGTGTTTATTCCCTGAGAGCTGTTTTGTGTTGCCCATATTGTAACTCCATTGGGATGTATATTGTTTCTGTATTTAATATGGCTATATGGTTTTTCTCCTGTTTATAGATTTGTCAAACAGCGGGCAGGCTTAGGAGCTATGGTGGTATTCCTCTGCCTTGGCCTCCTTCTCTTCATTCGTTTTGGCATGCATCTACAAGCTAGCCAATAGAGAGATCAAATTATCTTTCATCAGGCCATGACCACCCTAAAGGCCGACAGCCCCCCATTAGTATGGCTCTTGATGCTGGACCGGTAGTCAAAGACGGGTAATGAAGGAGGTGGCTGTGTACCAACCTAAGACAGGAGCTGCAGCATGCTCTGCAGACTCTGATGACGGGTAAGGACATATGCTGACCACTCAGCCTAAGACACACACGGTCCCGAGCCTTAGTTTAATAGTAAAGAAGGGGGATATGTCGGGGTTTCTGAGACCCCCAGACTTAGGCATGGTCAAGATGGCGCCTGACGCTGAGCCAAAAGCGGCCAGCTATACAGTATCTAGAGGTTTCTCCCCAGGGAAAGAAATATGCTATTTGTACTTAAGGAGGAAACTGGTTATAACTGACCCCTGCGCAGAAAATTATATCAGTGATCCACAGAGGACAGGGCACTAGGAGAGGCAGGTCTTTGTGGGTATTAGAATATGATCAGGTTGTTAGTATGAAAGGAGAATTTGGCGATCATTTGGCATTGCATCCCCAACCACTACATTCACAATCATCTGACACATTCCTTGATCTTTTTATTTTTCTTTTCAATTTCCTTTTGGCATCTTAATTTGGCAAATTCTGACCAGCAGAGTACTGTGCAAAATGCAGGAGCCAGTGATGACTGTGGATCTTGCCTATCATCTGAGGTAGGTGTGAGGTAGAGGAAGGCATTTGTCCTGGGAAAGGCCAGTTTCCTTCAATGAGGGAATGCCTCATCAACTTAGCCAGACGATGTCAGGAAATATAAGCAGGAAAAGTCAAGTGGTGATGGCTCTCATGGTCTGGGTTCCCAGGACCCACATTTGCTGGAAGAAAGGAAACATTCCTCATCCAATTTCAATCTTCCTCTTGGTATATTTGTAGCTTTTTCCTCTCAAGAATTATTAGAGTAGGATAAGGGCTGAAATTCATATCCCTGATCTCTCAATGATTCAGTTGTATGTAGTTGCACAGAGCACAACACCCCACTATACTACCAGTGCTCCTGTGACATGAGAGCAAAAATGGGAGAGCTATTGTTATCCAGTTGGGTGGGGCAGGCAACAGGCAGGTCGGGTAGGAATGGCTCAGTGATTCCAGGCTCCAGTTGGAGAACAGTTGGTTTCTCTCCACTGAGGGTTTTTCCAAGCATTGTGCAACATGGAGTTTGAGTAGTGGAAACCATGACCTGCTGCCCGCACCACAGATTCTGCCTGAGGTCACAGAGGAAAGGCCTGACAGCATGATGGCATCACGGTACACATGGCAACCAGAGAAACTTCTGCTCCTGGCTGCTTCACATCAAGATTGAAAAAAAGAATCAACTCAGTTATGATGGTCAGAGGCAAGAAGAAGGGAGTGAGTTCCAGGGAACTGAGGTTTTCCAAAATGTGATTCTTACTTCTTCATCCAGGAGAGCACAGCCCCGTGGTCCCTAGATCCCTCCAGGACCAGGCAAGACAAGGTACTCCTCTGAAGCCTGACAGCTCACACTAAGCTGCAAGACCGCTAGGTGTCGCTGCACTCGTTTGGCTGCAGCAGCCATCATGACAGAGGGCAATCATCCCCCACCAGTTCCAGTGGGCCTGGTTGGGTGGAGCTATGCTGGGGGACACGTGGAACACCAAGATGAGCACTGTCTCCAGCGTTATTTTCTTCTAATCCTGCTCCTCCAGCACTGGGCACACCTGGAATATCCTAGTCTGGAAACTAGCTTAGGGCACTAGCAACCACACTGAATCATGACTGGTGAGAGCTTAGGGCAGTGGAGCATGCAGTGAGCATGGTGACTTAGGTCATCTTTGAATTGGGACACTGCACACCCAATCTTGAGGGTTGTTCATTTTTCCTAGAAAGTTCAGCCAGGTGACAGCTGGAAACTGGGAAGTGGGTCTTCAATGTGAAGGTGGGTGCCTCTTCTGAAGGCTAATATGGAGTCATGTGAGTCATTCAGTCAGCATGTTGGATGGAGAATAGGATGGTGCTGACATGCCAGTAGAGATTCTGTGCTCACTGCATCTGCAAGGCCACATCTCCTTGAATGTGGCCTTACAAGTAGGATACAGTCAGATATTTACCTGCTTGGAAATTGAAGGGCCACCTACACTCAAGATGAGATGCAGAAATATCTGGCCTATCTCTCTTCACACATGTGTTCATTCTCCTGAGAAGACTAGAGCCTGCCTGGTACAAGGCCCTGTGGAAAATTTCATCCAGTCCTCTTAGCAGCACCAGGAAGATGCCACCTCCAAACCAGTGGATCATATAAGAGCCAGCTGATGGCATGAGGAACACAGCTTCACATGGCATAACACCAGATAGGAACGTGTACCGTGCTGAAAGGGCTATGATGAAAAACTTCCAAGAAGAATATTCAAATAGGTAGAGAAAGGACATTTTGTGGGCACCAAAAGCAGAAGGATGTTTGTGCTGAAAGCCTTCTTCAATGAAGAGACATTGTAATTCTACTAGGCCATAATGGTCTACCCTCAAATTCCATGACACATCTTCAAGTTCAACATACTCTACAAATAGAGGAAGTAGTAATTGTCAGTTCATCTTCTAAGCAGCCATAAATGCCAACTCTAATTCCCCTTGCAAGGACTTCAAAGCCCTTGAAATTAGTGGCTCTTTCTTGTTGTTCTCAAGGGACATCTAATTCTACTTATGCTGATTCATTATTTTCTGGCACAGAACCATGAGGAAAGGCTTTCTTCAGAACACAGCACTTATACCCATGAACTACAATTCAAATGAGTTGAATTTGGAAGATGCAGCAAGGAATCCAGCTCTCAAAAGAAAGACTGCACTGCAATATCACAAATGTAAACAGAAACAGCTCTGCTAAAAGGCAAAAGTGAAGACACATTGTGGTCAAAACCTGAATATCAAAACAGGAGAGGTTCAAGATGATCCAAATATGGGATTGGACTTACTGAACAGGATAGTTGTACCACAGGCATTGGTAAATTGTCAAGTGCATTTTATTTCTGCACTTGCTTCTACCCAACACCAACCTGCAACATGCCTAATGTCACTGGTTTCTTCTTTCAGTGTGATTTCTAGCAATGAAAGTTTATTTATTTATTTATTTTTTACCTTACGAAGCACAATACAATAATTCCCAGATCCGTGGCAAACATGAGAACCATGAGAACATCATATGCCTTTTCGACTTCCACAGTGCATGTATTGAGGGCATGCATCAAAATTAACCAGAGTCTCTACGTGTGCTCTGTTCCCTTTAACCCTGGGGCTCCAGTGATAGTGGGGGAGTAGGTGGTAAATTCCTCCATTTCAACTGAATGCTATCAGTACTAAAATGGATTCAGCCCCAAATCCTTCTATTTTTCCTCAAGTCATATGTAAGCCAATGCAAAGTAAAACTGACTAGAAAAATCAGGGTCAGGGTTCATTGTCTTTTGCCTTCACATGTTGGTTTTCCAGTAGATCTTGTGTTTCACAAGGAAAGTGCTCAGGTGTGGAAGTCCCCTTCATTGGCACTGTGGGATTGTGTCCATAAACTCTTGAATTTGGCAAGGGCCACTGAGCTGTCATTTTGAATTTCATGCCACTGAAATCTGGTAAACATTGCCTATCTGGAGAAGTTGCTGGGAAAAGAGTGGGATAGAATAGTCATGTGTGAGATGAAACGTCTGAAGTAACAGGAAGATGTGAAAGAATACATATCCTTAAGCACTGAACCTTTCAGCTCCAGGCTGAAAGGTGTCAATGGAAATTTCTTGCAGGTGAAAATATTAGAACTTGGACAGTGTTATTTCGCTGAAAAACAGAAGAAATCAAGACATAGTTTGAGAGGATGGAAGTTTGGAACACTCAGAAGTGTTTTCTCTTGTTCCCCCACCCCAGTCCCACAGTGCTGGGGATTCAAACCCTGGGCTTTCCACTTGCAAAGCCAGTGCTCTAAGGATGGGCTTTATTGTCAGCACAGGATGAGCTCCTCTAAGTTACATGACTTGATCCGCTGAGGTTCTGTGTCTGTGAAGTTCTGTGCAGAGAAACAACCCTAGACAAAACCAATCAAAGAATAAAGAATTCTTAATTCTCCTTTTGACAACAATCTTGCAAATGACCCTTTTTGCATCTCAAGACATACCATCTAGGGGTTTGTCATGAGGGAAAAATTATCCCACCTTTACTTAAGGAGAAAACTGGTTATAGCTGATCCATGATCAGAAAATTATATCAGTGATCCATGGAGGACAGGGCACTAGGAGAGGCAGGTCTTTGTGGGTATTAGAATATGATTAGGTTGTTAGTATGAAAGGAGATTTTCGCGATCATTCGGCATTGCATCCCCAGCCATTACATTCACAATCTTCTAAAACCTTCTTTGATTTTTTTTTTTCTTTTCACTTTCTTTTGGTATTTTACTATGGAAAATTCTACCAGCAGAGCACTGTGCAAAATGCATGAGCCAGTGATGGTTGTGGACCTTTGCTATCATCTGAGGAAGGGGTGAGTTAGAGGAAGGTGTTTCTCCTGGGAAATGCCAGTTTCTTTCAATGAGGGAATGCCTCATCAACTTAGCCAGAAGATATCAGGAAATATAAGCAGGAAAAGTCAAGTGGTGATGGCTCTCGTGGTCTGGGTTCCCAGAAACACATTTGCTGGAAGAAAGGAAACATTCCTCATCCAATTTCAATCTTCCTCTTGGTATATTTGTAACTTTTTCTCTCAAGAATTATTAGAGTAGGATAAGGGCTGAAATTCATATCCCTATCTCTCAATCATTCAGTTGCATTCAGTTTCACTGAGGACAATGCCTCACTTTGTTACAAGTGCTTCTGTGACATGAGAGCAAAAATGGGAGAGCTCTTGTTATCCAGTTGGAAGGGGCAGGAATCGGGAGGTCGGGTGGGAATGGCTGGGTGATTCCAGGCTCCAGATTGAGAACAGTTGGTTTCTCTTCACAGAGGTATTTTCTGAGCCTTGTGCAACTTGGAGTATGAGCAGTGGCTCCCGTGAACTGGTGCCCGCACCACAGATTCTGCCTGAGGTCACAGAGGAAAGGCCTGACAGCATGATGGCATCACGGTACCCATGGCAACCAGAGAAGCCTCCCCTCCTGACCGCTTCATATCAAGATTGAAAAAACCATCAGCTCAATTGTGATGCTCAGAGGCAAGAAGAAGGGAGTGAGTTCCTGGGAACTGAGGTTTTCCCAAAATGTGATTCTAACCTCTTCATCCAGGAGAGCACAACCCCGTGGTCCATGTATCCCTCCTGGACCAGGCAGGACAAGGTACTCCTCTGAAGCCTGACAGCTCACACTAAGCTGCAAGACTGACTAGGTGTCGCTGCACTCATTTGACCACACCAGGCATCATGAGAGAGGGCAATTATCCCCCACCAGTTCCAGTGGGCCTGGTTGGGTGGAGCTATGCTGGGGGACACGTGGAACACCAAGATGAGCACCGTCTCCAACGCTATTTCCTTCCAATCCTGCTCCTCCAGCACTGGGCACACCTGGAATATCCTAGTCTGGAAACTAGCCTAGGGCCCTAGCAACCACACTGAATCATGGCTGGTGAGAGCTTAGGGCAGTGGAGCATGCAGTGAGCATGGTGACTTAGGTCATCTTTGAATTGGGACACTGCACACCCAATCCTGAGGGTTGCTCCATTTTTCCTAGAAAGTTCAGCCAGGTGACAGCTGGAAACTGGGAAGTGGGTCTTCAATGTGAAGGTGGGTGCCTCTTCTGAAGGATAATGTAGAGTCATGTGAGTCATTCAGTCAGCATGTTGGACAGAGGATAGGATGGTGCTGACATGCCAGTAGAGATTCTGTGCTCACTGCACCTGCAAGGCCACACCTCCTTGGATGTGGCCTTACAAGTAGGATACAGTCAGATATTTACCTGCTTGGAAATTGAAGGGCCACCCACACTCAAGATGAGATGCAGAAATATCTGGCCTATCTCTCTTCACACATGTGTTCATTCTCCTGAGAAGACTAGAGCCTGCCTGGAACAAGGCCCTGTGGAAAATTTCCACCAGTCCTCTTAGCAGCACCAGGAAGATGCCACCTCCAAGCCAGTGGTTCATATAAGAGCCAGCTGATGGCATGAGGAGCACAGCATCGCATGGCATAACTCCAGATAGGTACATGCACCATGCTGAAAGGGCTATGATGAAAAGCTCCCAAGATGAATATTCAAATAGGGAGAGCAAGGACATTTTGTTTGCACCAAAACCAGAAGAATACTGATGCTGAAAGCCCTCTTCAATGAAGAGACATTCTAATACTAGTAGGCCATCATGGTCTACCCTCAAATTCCATGACATATCTTCAGGTTCAGCAAACTCTATAAATAGAGGAATTAGTACTGTCAGTTCATCCTCTAAACAACCTTCATTGCAGACCATAATTCCCATTGCAAGGTCCTCAAAGCCCTTGCAAATTCGTGGCTCTTTCTTGATGCTCTCAAGGGACAGCTGATTATGCATATGCTGATTCATATTTTTCTTGCACATAACCATGAGAAAAGGCATTCTACAAAACACAGCACTTATACCCATTAACTACAATCAAATGAGTTGAATTTGGAATATGCAACACAGAACCCAGCTCTCAAAAGAAAGACTGCACCACAATATCACAAATGTAAACAGAATCAGCTCTACTAAAAGGCAAAGTGAAGACACAACATGGGCAAAACCTGAATATCAAAACAGGAGTGGTTCACGATGATCTGAATGTGGGATCCAACTTATTGAGCAGGAAACTTTTACCACAGGCATTGGCAAATTGTCAAGTGCATTTTATTTCTGCACTTTCTTCTACCCACCACCAACCTGCTACTTGCCTAATGTCACTAGTTTCTTCTTTCAGTGTGACTTCTTGCAATGAATGTTTCTTTATTTATTTATTTTTGACCTTATGAAGCACAATACAATAATTCCCAGATCCGTGGCAAACATGAGAACCATGAGAACATCATATGCTTTTCCTGACTTCCACAGTGCATGTATTGAGGACATGCATCAAAATTAACCAGAGTCTCTACATGTGCTCTGTTCCCTTTAACCCTGGGGCTTCAGTGATAGTGGGAGAGTAGGTGGTAAATTCCCCCATTTCTCCTGAATGCTATCAACACTAAAATGGATTCAGCCCCAAATCCTTCTATTTTTCCTCAAGTCATATGTAAGCCAATGCAAAGTAAAACTGACTAGAAAAATCAGGGCCAGGGGCTGCTGTCTTTTGCCTTCACATGTTGGTTTTCCAGTAGACCTTGTGTTTCACAAGGAAAGTGCTCAGGTGTGGAAGTCCCCTGCACAGTGGAAGTGTGGGATTGTGTCCAAAAAGTCTCAAAATTGGCAAGGGCCAGTGAGGTGTCATTTTGAATTTCCTGCCACTGCCACCTGGTTCACATTGCCTATCTGGGAAAGTTTCTGGGGAAAGATTGGGATAGCATAGTCATGTGTGAGAAGTAATATCTTTTGTTCCCTTCCAGGCAACAAGGTCCAATGTATCTCTTCAGGGCCTGCCTGAGGAGAATACGGGGTTGAGCAGTTTGATGAGTATTGGCGGCAAAGGAAACACACCAGAGCCGGGAGCTCTGTCAGCGCATGAGGCACAGCAGGAACTCAACTTTATTGAATGGGTCAGGTGAATATAAGGCCTTAGTGTGTGGAGATAAGCAGGCCAATCAGGGAGACACACATAACTGGTTGCTGGGTAAGAACACATTTTTCAGTTTCCAAGGGAGAGCAGCAGTGCAGGGAAGTCCGGGTAAATTGTTGGTGGGTCAGGCAGTGCCTGACGTATGAGGAAGAGGTTGCCATGAGGGAGGAGCCACCATTATAGGGTGCGTCCCCTATAATTCCCCCTTTATGTTTTATTAGACCCCCGTGGAGCCAGTTGGAAGGTGGAGCTTCTGCCTTAGGTTGTCTCCTCTTTAGAGATCTTACCCATCTCTGAATACTCCACAGTGCCTCAACAGCTCAGGGGGAGGGGAAGCCTCATCAAGAACCTGTCTTAGCTTGTCCCAGTGCACCTGGGATCCTACCCATCTTTATCTCAAGGGGTCTCTGGGGGTCAACCTTGCATCATCATCATATGCCTCCTCATAACTAGTGGCTAGCCATTGGTATTGTACTTGGACATTCATTAATTGTATTGCCTCCAAACATTTCTGTATGAACTGTATGACCTTATTGAAAATGCAGGGGCCAAAGGTAAGTGCCATAAGGAGAAGGAAAATGGGATCAAGCAAGGGAAGTAAGTAAGGGAGCCAGCCATGTAAGCCCATCCAGAAGAAGCTAGATTGAATCTCGGTATGCCATTTTTCCAGATTTTCTTTGCAGTTGTTTGATCTTGTCATGGACAATTAGGGACAGATTGGCATAAAAGCAGTATTCCTCCTGAAGAAACAAGCAAAGCCCTCCTTCCCTGGCAGTTAGTAAATCTAATCCTCTCCCATGTTGTAGGACCACTGCTGCAATGGAATCCAATTTTGCCTGTAGGTCTAAGATTGTACTAACCACTGATTGCATATCATCTATTAATTGTTGTGAAAGTTTATTGTATAGGGTAAGAGAGGTGCCTAGGCTGGAAACTCTGGCTCCCACTCCAGTAGCTACTCCTACTCCTAAGAGCAGGCTGAGGGCTTGAATAGCTCTTTTGGTTCAAGGATTAAAGTGTTCCATCAATTATATGGGTAAAGATTGATTGTTGGGGAGGATAGTGATGTCTAGGAATAAGAGTGCACGTGCACATAGCCCCGTCCAGTTACTGGGGAGAACATTAGAGGCAAGGCCTCCAAAGAAAAAGACTGTTCCATTTGGGGCACATATAGGCTTTTCTGAATGCTCAATGGTAATGTTCTGTGCACACACCAAGGGGTTAAGCGTTCCCATATTCTCAGAAGTATTATAGTGAAATGCGGGGAGGTAACAGTTTACCTGAGAGGAATTGGGGAAAGGAATAAATACCTGTGAATTGGGAGGGAATATATAGCAATCAGATGTAAAGTTTGAGGATTCATTTAACAGGAAAGCAGTAGCCTGAAGGGGTCCATTATGGAGGCGAGCCAACAGTCACTGGCCAGAGGGGGATTGGTGAGGTTCAAGAGTAAAAAGGTAGCTTGTAGCAGGTTTAGAGTTCCTGGGTCAAGACCAAGTTCTCCTTCAATTTGGGTAGGGCTAAGGGGTGATAAACAGGGAGAGGACTGGGACCCACTAACTTTTGTATGACCTTTGAATGTGTTGGTTTTGTGCCCAGTCTTGCACTCCGCCCCCATCACTGAGGGTTCAGCACATGGTTTGAACCCTTTGCTGAGGCATTTTTGGCCTATACCTTCATTAGACCCAGAGGATACACCAGTCCAAAGCAATATGCCTGATGAGTGTTTACATTGTCAAACCTTTTCATAGCAAAAGGCTGGCATAAATGTGTAGTAAGAGTTACAAGCTGCAGGAGAAGATGGGGGTCCTGAAGGTTAAGAGGGAATGGGAGCCGGCTTAGCCCAGCAGGCAGTGTCACCTATTTTAGCATACTGACACCCTGATCAAATAACTGTGGCAGCCCATTTACCTTGATGGAATGAATTAGAGTGTTGGCAGGACTTTTTTGATACATAGCAAGAAGTAGGTAGGGAGGGAACAATCAGGCAATCCTGACATGGGTCTTTAAGATTATAGTAATGACTAGCTTGAATCAGGGGCTCATATGAAATCACAAGGATCATAAGGGGAAGTAAAGATCTCATGGTAAGATGAGGTATTTAGGATTTAGTATGGTTTTGATACTTATGGTATAGCTCCAGGTGCTCCAAGAAAGCTTGGGTGATGGTGGCACTAATGAACACCAACAGAGAGATGATGAGCAGTCCAGTAATGATGAGGCAAAGAGTCCACCAAGGTTTTTGCATACCCATCAAAGACAAGAGAATACCATACCTCAAGAGGTGGAGCTTAGTATTATCATTTTGTGAGGGGAGGGCATCATTTGGAGGGGGGTGATATTTAATGTTCTTTTTAGGGACCCAAATGGGCTTGTCCTCATCAATAGGAAATACACATCCGAATCCCCTCCCAACAGTTAGGAGAGGGTCAGGACCTCTCTAGGCCCCTGTGAGAGGGTCTTTCCATCGGACTTTGATGGTGTGATATTTTACCGCAGTTTCCCAATGCTTTTGGAAAGAGGAGAGATGATCATTTTTGGAAAAATTTAAAATATTTAGAGTGCATAGTGCCATCCTTAATTGATCATTGGGGGATGATATTCCCCCTTTTTGTTTTAATAGTTGAGTCTTTAGGGTTCTGTTTTGTCATTTGACAATTGCCTGACCAGTGGGATTGTAGGGTATACCCATATTATGCTGGATGCTCCAGCATTCTACAAATGTGAAGAATGATTTACTGGTGAAGCAAGGACCATTGTCAGTTTTGAGTTGTTTGGGTAGGCCGAGGACTGCAAAACATTGTAGTAAATGTTTGATAACATGTTTTGTCTTTTCTCCGGCATGGGCCGTGGCACAGCAGGCATGTGAGAAAGTATCAATGATTACAAAGACGAATTTGAGCTTTCCAAAAGGAGCATAATGAGTGACATCTGTTTGCCACAGATGGTTAGGTGTTAACCCATGGGGATTGACTCCAGCTTCTTGTAAAGGAGGTACTTGTAGAAAAGGGGAGCAAGATTTACAGGTCTGGGTGATTCATTTTAGCTCCTTAATAGGGACCTGGGGATACCTGTGGTGTAAGCCCTGCCAGTTAACATGAGTAAGTTCATGAAAGGAGGTAGCATCCTCTTGAAAAGGATAGCTTTGCAGAGAAGATGCTAAGGAGTCAGCAATTGTATTGCCCCGAGATAAAATACCTGAGAGGTGTTGGTGCCCCTGGAGGTGCTGCAGAAATATAGGTTTAGTCCTCAACTTTAACAGGTTTCTTGCCTGAAGCATTAAAGGGGTGATGGGATTATCATCAAGTTTAATGTATGACCAGGGGAGGTTAGGGAGCAGATTGGCAGCATAGAGGCTATCAGTGAACAGGTTGAAAGGCTCTTGTATCTTGCTTAAGGCTAGAATGATGGCACAGAACTCTTTGAATTGTGCTGAACCTTGGATGCCAAGAACTAATGTCCTGGGGGTTTTGTCACCCTGCATAGAAGGTGGAAAAATAACTATTTCTGCTCCTCTCTTTCCCCCATCTGAGAACACCGTGAGAAAGGAAGGATTAGCCTCAGGTAAAAACAATCTTGGTGGAGCCAGATCCAGTTGTGAAAAGGAACTCATCCATTTGTAGGGGCCATAGTGACAATCAACTTGTCCTAGAAATCCTTCCATGGCAATTGGGATGTGGTTATTGTTTTTCTGCAGCCAAGTAAATTCAGCCAGTTGGAAGGGGACAATAAGAGCATGTGGCTGATGGCCAAAAAGATGGAGAGATAAATCCTCCCTTTTATAATGCAGTCAGCGAGTTGGTCTAAGATGGTGTAGACCCCAACCGACAGGTGAATCCAATGGATGGGTTCCCCTTCTTGCACCAGGAGGCCTGTGAGAAGGGATTTCCCCACAAAGATGTAGAGGGTTAGAGGCAAGGAAGGGACATATCTCCTCAAACAGGAATGGTCAATGGCCTGTTGAACTTTAAGGAGAACATTCATATGAATGGGCTCCAAAATGATTGTTGTGGATAGGTTTGGTCCCCTTAGTAGATCAAACAGGGGGGTGAGCTCCTCTGTGCTAATAGAGATCCAGGGCCTCATCCAGTTAATCTCCCCAAGAAGTTTCTGTAGCTGGGGTAAGGAATAACTTTCCTGAATTTGGAGCTGAGGCCTAACAGGAGAAACCACATCCAGCTCCAGGATGGATCCTAAGACCCTAAATGGGGTGACCTGTTGAACCTTCTCAGGTGCAATTTGGAATCCATGTTCTGTAAGCAATTGCAGACAAGACTCAAAAAATTGATCTAACTGGTCACTCTGCATTGCCCCAAGGATAATATCATCCATGTAAACATAGAGCAGGTGATCCACTTGCTTAACAAGAGGGGCAAGGATCCTAGACATAAAATATTGACATATGGGGGAACTACTGGCCATTCCTTTGGGTAAGACGGTTCACGCAAACCTGTGATCAGGACCTTTAAAGTTAAGGGATGGAATGGAGAAGGCAAATTTCTCAGAGTCTTTGGGACTTAAGGGAATGGAAAAGAAACAGTCCTTGATATCAATAACTATGAGATGATAATGTTTAGGTATGGCTGGGATCCAAGGAAGTCCCTTTTGAGGGGTGCCAAAAGGTATCATTCTTTCATTTATTCTCCTCAGATCCTGTAGGAGTCACCATTTCCCATTGGCCTTTTGGATGACAAAAACTGGAGAGTTCCATGGACTGACAGAGGGTTTAAGGTGACCTGCCTGTAACTGTTGCTGCACAAGTAAGTGAAGTTGTGGAAGATTATGTTGGGGAAGTGGCCACTGCTCTACCCATATAGGGGGGCCCAAAAGTCATTTAATTGTAAGGGGCCCCGGGTGAACAGTGGCCCTTAGGATTGGGGGTACAGCCTGAGAGAAGGCCTTGGTTCCCCTCTCCTTATGGCCTCCAAGGAGGGGTCATCTCTGTAGTTGGGGTGACAAAACTTTCCTTCCTTAAAACTTTGTTGGTATTCTTCTTCTTCCAATAAATCCTCATAAAAGGCCTTGTGATCTGTGGTGATAAAGGCCTCTGCCTCACCTAGTGTATCCCACCAAGAAGATTAGCAATTAATCCTGAGGCCACCAGAGGGCACACTGCCCCCCATTGCCATCGGGGTCCTTCCATGGGAGCCAATCAGCTGTCTGAAAAGACTCTGTTTGCCCGCCAACTCCCAATAAAGGAGGCCCAGGCAGAAGCCTCCACTAGGGGGGAGTTTCCTTCCTCCTCAGAACTGTTCTGTGAGCCCTGGTGTCAATGAGGCATTTAAAGTTCTTTCCTCCTACAGTAATAGTCATCTTTGGCCGAACCCCTGGCACAAGGGGAACCGTCTACTGAGTCCTAACCAAGGGTCTCCCCTTATTTAACAGGGTTGGGGGTCACCCCATGAGGAGTTTAAAGGTTTCCCCTTAATGTCCATTTTGGATCTGCAGTCCTTGGCCCAATGGAACCCCTTTTTACATTTGGGGCAAGGAGTGCATGGTGGCCAAGAAGAAGAATCTCCTGGGGGGGATGTAGTTCCCCTTTTACTTTGAGGACACTCCTTTTTGAAATGACCCTCTTGTCCACACCCAAAGCAGGTTTTTCCCTTCCCAGGGAATGCCTGTTGGAGTGCACAGACGAGAATGGACATATTATTTTCCTGGGATGCCCTTAGCATTGATGTCATGGTTTGAGCTTGATGAGACATGGTGCCAACGTCCTTAGTGCCAACGATCCATCATCCCACAGACCTATCCTTTACACCTGCACAGGCCAGTTTATGATCAGTGGTCATGCCTTCCCATACTAACATCTTCACAAATTGATCTCTCAGTGGGCCTGGAAGGAACTTTCTCTCTAAGCTTTTTTTCCATTCTTTCTATAAATGTGGCTAAATCCTCAGAGGCTTTTCATTTGATAGCTGAGATTGGGGCTCTGAGGGGCCCTCCTCAAGTTTCTTCCAGGCTGCCAAGCCTAAAGCACGTACCTGTTCCTGATAAGGAGCGGGTATGGCCGCCTGCAGTAGGCCTCTAGAGAATTGATCATTAGACCCTGAGAACATTCCAAATGTGATGGGGAAAGGTGGATTAGTGGCTTGGTTTCTCTCTTCCTGAGCATGACATTTGTCATTGAAAAAGGTGCACCACTTAATATACATTGGACCTGGAAGAATGGCCTTAGTCAGGTTTTTCCAGTCCTGTGTGGTACAATTTTGATGGGCAAGACCTTGAAGGATAGTTTCCGCCCAGGGGGAAGCCCATTCTCAGCGATGGCTTTCTTTAGTTCTTTTAAATCTTGGGCCTCCCATGGTTACCAGATAGCAGGCCTATTACCTCCTGGGTTAGCATTCACCAGAAAGAGGTGACATGCTTCAGAGGCAGGGGCAGGGAGTGGTCCTGTGCTCAAGTTAAGTTTTGTTTCCAGATAGGGTGGAGGAGGGGCTGAAGAAGCCCGGAAAGGGTTAGTAGAGGAAGTGGATTCATGAGATGACCGCTTCAAGGGTATGGGTGTTTCCTCCCTAGGTGGCCATGGGGCTGTATCAAAGGGATCAAGAGGGGGCCTGTTTCTGTCTCTTGTGATAGCTCCTCTTGACCCTTGCCTGGGAGGACCTCAGGACCATCCTTTGGAAAGTTGACACCTTTGGAGAGGCCCCTATCTTTGTCTGGGTTGCAGGTAGGACGTGATGGGAAACAGCTTTTAAGGGCTGTGATAGTGGGGAGGACCCCAATAGGGGGAATATCTCCCTTATTGACTTGCACCTTACAAAGAAGTTGTTCAATTCTGTCCCATGTCTCCCAGTCAAACAAGTTTGCTTCAGGCAGCCAAGGGACTGCCTTAGTGAGGGCCTTCCAGGTCTGAAACACCTGACTATCTGAGAGTTGCAAACTTCTACTTCTAAGGAGAATCCTAAGGGAGTCAAGGGAGGGGTCAGACTTGGAAATGGACTGTCCCATATTTTATGGGAGTACACTCACCTGCAGTCTGATTGGCCTATTGGTGACTTCCTCTTCCTCACACAGGGCACCAGTTGTTGCTCCCTGGTGGGCAACAAGGTCCGATGTATCTCCTTAGGGCCTGCCTGAGGAGAATACGGGGCCAAGCAGGATAATGAGTGTCAGAGGCAAAGGAAACACACCATAGCTGGGAGGTCTGTCAGCACACGAGGCACAGCAGGAACTCAACTTTATTGAATGGGTCAGGTGAATATAAGGACTTAGGGTGTGAAGATGAGCAGGCCAATCAGGGAGTTACACATAACTGGTTGCTAGGTAAGAACACATTTTTCAGTTTCAAGGGGAGAGCAGCAGTACAAGGAAGTCCGGGTAAATTGTTGGCAGGTCAGGCAGTGTCATGTATGAGGAAGAGGTTGCCATGAGGGTGCAGCCACCATTATAGGGTGTGTTCGCTATAACATCTGAACTAATGAGAGTTGAAAGATGTGAAGGAACACATACCCTTAAGCATTGAAGGTGATTGGGGATTCAGTACTCCCTTTGATTGCATCTCTGGGCTGAAAGGTGTCAATGGAAATTGCTTGCAGGTGAAACTAGTAGATCTTGAACAGTATCAATTTCACTGAATAACAGAGGAGAACAAAGAAATAGTTTGAGAGGATGGAAGATTGGAACCATCAGAGGTGTTTTCTCTTGTGTTTCCCCACCCCCACAGTTCCACTGGTGCTGGGGATCCAAACCGCAGCCAGTCCGCTGGCAAACCAGCACTCTAAGGGATGGGCTACATTGTCAGCACAGGATGCTGGACTTGCTTCTACCCAACACCAACCTGCAACATGTCTAATGTCACTGGATTATTCTTTAGGTGTGGCTTCTTGCAATGAAAGTTTATTTATTTATTTACCTTACAAAGCACAATCCAATAATTCCAAGATTTGTGGTAAACATGAGAACAACATATGCTTTTCTGACTTCCACAGTGCATGTATTGAGGACATGCACAAAAATTATCCAGAGTCTCTACATGTGTTCTGTTACTTTTAACCCTGGGGTTCTAGTGATAGTGGGAGACTAGGTGGTAAATTCCCCCATTTCGTCTGAAGGCTATCAGCACTAACATGGGTTGAGCCCCAAATCCTTCTATTTTTCCTCAAGTCATAAGTAAGCCAATGCAAAGTAAAACTGACTAGAAAAATCAGGGCCGGGCGGCTGTCTTTTGCCTTGGGTTTCCAGTAGACCTTGTGTTTCACAAGAAAAGTGCTCAGGTGTGGAAGTCCACTGCATTGGCACTGTGGGATTTTGTCCATAAAGTCTCAAAATTGGCAAGGGCCAGTGAGGTGTCATTTCAAATTTCATGCCACTGAAACCTGGTACACATTGCCTATCTGGAGAAGTTGCTGGGAAAAGATGGGGATAGCGTAGTCATGTGTGAGATGAAATGTTGAACTAAGGAGAGTTGGAAGATGTGAAGGAACACATAGCCTTAAGCATTGAAGGTGATTGGGGATTCAGTACTCCCTTTGATTGCATCTCTGGACTGAAAGGTGTCAATGGAAATTGCTTGCAGGTGAAACTAGTAGATCTTGAACAGTGTCAATTTCGTTGAATAACAGAGGAGAACAAAGAAATAGTTTGAGAGGCTGGAAGATTGGAACCTGAAGAAGTGTTTTTTCTTGTGTTCCCCCCCCACAGTCCCACGGTGCTGGGGATTTGAACCCCGGCCTTTCCACTTGCAACGGTAGTACTGTAAGTGATGGTCTATAATGTCAGCACAGAATGAGCTCCTTTAAGGTACATGACTTGATCCCTTGAGGTTCTGTGTCTGTGAGGCTCTATGCAGAGAAGCAATCCTAGACAAAGCCAATCAATGACTAAGGAATTCTTAATTGTTCTTTTCACAACAATCTTGCAAATGACCCTTCTTGCATCTCAAGACATACAATCTAGGGGTATGTCCTGAGGGAAAGAATTATCCCACCTTTACTTAAGGAAGAAACCAGTTATAGCTGATCCCTGTGCAGAAAATTATATCAGTGATCCACGGAGGACAGGGCACTAGGAGAGGCAGGTCTTTGTGGGTATTAGAATATGCTCAGGTTGTTAGTATTAAAGGAGATATTGGCGATCATTTGGCATTACATCCCCAGCCATTATTTTCACAATAATCTGACACTTTCCTTGATTTTTTTTGTTTTTCTTTTCAATTTCCTTTTGGTACTTTACTTTGGGAAATTCTGACCAGCAGAGTGCTGTGCAAAATGCACGAGCCAATGATGATTGTGGATCTTGCCTATCATCAGAGGTAGGAGTGAGTTAGAGGAAGGCGTTTGTCCTGGGAAAGGTATGTTTCTTTCAATGACGAAATCCCTCACCAACTTAGCCAGAAGATGTTAGGAAATATAAACAGGCAAAGTCAAATGGTGATGACTCTCGTGATCTGGGTTCCTAGAACCGACATTTGCTGGAAGAAAGGAAACATTCCTCATCCAATTTCAATCTTCCTCTTGGTATGTTTGTAACTTTTCTCTCAAAAATTATTAGAGTAGGATAAGGGCTGAATTCATATCCCTGATCTCTCAATGATTCAGTTGCATATAGTTGCACTGAGGACAATGCCTCACTTGATTACCAGTGCTCCTGTGACATGAGAGCAAAAATGGGAGAGCTCTTGTTATCCAGGTGTAAGGGCCAGGCATCAGGCAGTTTGGGTGGGAATTGCTCTGTGATTCCAGGCTCCAGTTGGAGAACAGTTGGTTTCTCTCCACCGAGGGTTTTTCTGGCCTTGTGCAAAATGGAGTCGAGCAGTGGCTCCAGTGACCTGGCGCCCACACTGCAGAGTCCGCCTGAGGTCACAGAGAAAAGGCCTGACAGCATGATGCCATCATGGTTCCCATGAAAACCAGAGAAGATTCCGCTCCTGGTGGCTTCAGAACAAGATTGAAAACAAGCACAAGCTCAGTTGTGATGCTCAGAGGCAAGAGGAAGGGAGCAAGTGCCAGGGAACTGAGGTTTTCCAAAATGTGATTCTAACTTCTTCATCCAGGAGAACACAGCCCCATGGTCAGTGCATCCCTCCAGGACCAGTCAGGACAAGGTTCTCCTCTGAATCCTGGCAGCTCACACTAAGCTGCAAGACCCCTAGGTGTCACTGCACTTGTTTGGCCACACGGGCCATCATGACAGAGGGAAATTATCCTCTACCAGTTTCAGTGGGCCTGGTAGGGTGGAGGTGTGCTTGGGGACACGTGGATCACCAAGCTTAGGACCGGCTCCAGCGCTGTTTCCTTCCAATCCTGCACCTCCAGCACTGGGCACACCTGGAATATCCTAGTCAGGAAACTAGCCTAGGGCCCTAGCAACCACACCGAATCATGGCTGGTGAGAGTTTAGGACAGTGGAGCATGCATTGAACATGGTGGCTTAGGTCATCTTTGAATTGGGACACTTCACACCCAATCCTGAAGGTTGATCCTTTTTTCCTAGAAAATTCAGCCAGGTGAAACTGGGAAGTGGGTCTTCTAGGTGAAGGTGGGAGCCTCTACTGAAGGCTAAAATGGAGTCGTGTGAGTCATTCAGTCAGTATGTTGGACGGAGGATACGATGGTGCTGTCATGCCAGTAGAGATATTCTGTGTTCACTGCACCTGCAAGGCCACACCTCCTTGGATGTGGCCTAACAACTAGGCTGCACTCAAATATTTATCTCCTTGGAAATTCAAGGGCCACCTACACTCACCACGAGATGCAGAAATGTCTGGCCTATTGGTCTTCACATACGTGTTCATTCTCCTTAGAAGACTAGAGCCTGCCTGGCACAAAGTCCTGTGGAAAATT
Source organism: Sciurus carolinensis (assembly GCF_902686445.1). Classification (NCBI taxonomy): domain Eukaryota; kingdom Metazoa; phylum Chordata; class Mammalia; order Rodentia; family Sciuridae; genus Sciurus; species Sciurus carolinensis. The sequence continues at coordinate 3,212,684 of NW_025920105.1, read as the reverse complement.
ACCACAAGTCCTCTTAGCAGCCCTAGGAAGATGCCACCTACAAGCCAGTTGATCATATAAGAACCTTCTGATGGTATGAGGAACACAGCATGACATGGCATAACACCAGATAGGAACATGCATTGTGCTGAAAGGACTATGATGAAAATCTTCCTAGATGAATATCCAAATAGAAAGAGCAACGACATTTTGTTGGCACCAAGAGCAGAAGGATGTTGGTGCTGAAAGCCTTCTTCAATAAAGAGATATTCTAATAGTAGTATGCCATCATAGTATACCCTCAAATTCCACAACACATCTTCAGGTTCAACATACTCTATAAATAGAGGAAGTAGTACTTGTGAGTTCATCCTGTAAGCAGCCATCACTGCAGAACCTAATTCCCCTTGCAAGGACCTCAAAGCCCTTGCAAGTTTGTGACACTTTCTTGTTGCTCTCAAGGGACAGCTGATTCTACATATGCTGATCCATAATTTTCTGGCACAGGACCATGAGAAAAGGCTTTCTTTAAAACACATCACTTATACCCATGAACTACATTTAAAACGAGTTGAATTTGGAAGTTGCTGCATGGAACCCAGCTCTCAAAATAAAGACTGCTCCGCAATATCACAAATGTAAACAAAAACAGCTCTGCTAAAAGGGAAAACTGAAGTCCCAATATGGGCAAAACCTGATTATCAAAACGAGAGTGGTTCAAGATTATCCGAATGTGGGTTTGGACTTACTGAGAAGGAAACTTGAACCACAGGCATTGGAAAACTGTCAAGTGCATTTTATTTCTGGACTTTCTTCTACCCACCACCAACCTGCAACATGCCTAATGTCACTGGTTTCTTCTTTCAGTGTGATTTCTAGCAATGAAAGTTTATTTATTTATTTATTTGTTTGTTTATTTATTTATTTACCTTACAAAGCACAATCCAATAATTCCAAGATTTGTGGTAAACATGAGAACAACATATGCTTTTCCGACCTCCACAGTATATGTATTGAGGACATGCATCAAAATTAACCAGAGTCTCTACATGTGCTGTGTTACTTTTAATCCTGGGGCTGCAGTGATAGTGGGAGAGTAGGTGGTTTATTCCCCTGTTTCAACTGAATGCTATCAGCACTAACATGAATTGAGCCCCAAATCCTTCTATTTTTCCTCAAATCATAAGTAAGCCAATGCAAAGTAAAACTGACTAGAAAATTCAGGGCCAGGGGCGGCTGTCTTTTGCCTTCACATGTTGGTTTTCCAGTACATCTTGTGTTTCACAAGGAAAGTGCTCAGGTACAGAAGTCCACTGCATTGGCACTGTGGGATTTTTTCTATAAAGTCTCAACATTGGCAAGGGCCAGTGAGTTGTCATTTTGAATTTCATGCCACTGAAACCTGGTACACATTGCCTATCTGAGAAGTTGCAGGGAAAAGATGGGGATAGCATAGTCACGTGTAAGATGTAATGTTGAACTAAGGATAGTTGAAAGATGTGAAGGAACACATACCCTTAGGCTCTGCAGGTGGCTGGGGATTCAGTGCTCCCTTTGAGTGCAGCTCCAGGCTGAAAGGTGTCACTGGAAATTGCTTGCAGGTGAAAATAGTAGACCTTGAACAGTGTCAATTTTGCTGAATAATGAGGAGAACAAAGAAATAGTTTGAGATGATGGAAATTTGGAACCCTCAGAAGTCTTTTTTCTTGTGTTCCCCACCACCCCAAGTTCCAGGGTGCTGCTGATTTGAACCCCAGCCTTTCAGCTTGCAAAGCCATCAGTGTAAGGAATGGTCTATATTGTCAGCACAGGACTAGCTCCTTTAAGGTACATGACTTGATCCCCTGAGATTCTGTGTCTGTGACGTTCTGTGCAGAGAAGCAACCCTAGACAAAATCAATCAATGACTAAGGAATTCTTAATTGTTCTTTTCAAAACAATCTTTCAAATGACCCTTCTTGCATCTCAAGACATACAATCTAGTGGTTTGTCCCCAGGGAAAGAAGTATCCCTTGTTTACTTAAGGAGGAAACCAGTTACAGCTGATCCCTGTGCAGAATTTTTTTTTTTTTTTTGTGATGCTGGGGATTGAATCCAGGGCCTTATGCTTGAGAGTCAAGCACTCTACCAACTTAGCTATATCTCCAGTCCCCGTGCAGAAAATTATATCAGTGATCCATGGAGGATAAGGCACTAGGAGAGTCTCTATTAACTGCATAATCTCTATGGCCTTTTTAGCCTCTAGTACCTATGTAGCCTCTTTGACTTGAATAACCTTTAGTACTAAGCACTTTGTATTACCATAGTAGCCTTCATTATCTTTATATCTTCCTTGAGTTCTCATATCTCTGTGGCAAAAGTGGGTTCTATACCCTTGAGTACCCTAGATAGTTTGAGTACCATCTTTGGACTGTATAACCTTTAAGACTAGAGTTGATTCTGTAAATTGTGTAGCCACTGTAACCTGACTTTCTTCTATCAGTTAAGTAGCATCTATAACCTGTATAAGTTTTGTGGTATAGTAGCTTTTAACCAGCAAGCACTCAATTACCTGTGTAATCATGATGGCCTGAGAAACCTAAATGTAGAATAATGGCCTTAGTAGCATGAATGACCTTTATCTTTTTATCCATATGATTTTTGTAACCCTCTGACCTTCATAGCTTCTATGGTCTTGTAGCCTCTATGGCCCAGGAATCCTCTTTGATCTGAGTGACTTTTATGGTTGGCACAACCTTTATGACCTAAGTAGCCTCTTTGACCAGTAAACCCTCTATGATCCCTGCAGCCTTTGTGACATAAAAAGACTCTAGGTCCTGAGTAGCCTTTATGGCCTACATGTCCTCTATGGCTTGAGTAGCCTCTATGACCTGCATAACCTCTTTGACCTAAGTATCCTCCATGAGCTATGAAACCTCTATGACCTGATTAGCCCTTAAGACTTGTGTAGTACATATGACCTAAATAATCTCTACTGTCTGCTTACACTCTATACCTGAGTAGCATCTTGGATCTGAGTAGTCTCTCTCAGTAACACAACCTCTCTGACCTGTGAGGCTTCTATGACCTGCATTATTTTTTGGCCTGGATTTCCTTAATTACCAGTGTATTCTCTATGTTTGTAGTAAATTCTATTCCCTGTCTGTGACTTATGTATTCTCCATGACATTTGTATCATGTATAAAATATGTAACCTACATGTCCTGAATAATTCCTATAACTTGTGTAAAATTTATCACCTGAAAAACCTCTATTTTTCACTTCAACCTCTAAGCTGATCACACAGTTTTAACTGAGTCAATCTGCAGCCAATATAACCTCTATTACTTAGAAGTATCTAACATCTGCATAAACTCTATGGCCAATGTAGCATCTACAACCTGTGTAGTATCCAGGACATGTGTATGACTCATGACATGCATAGCCTGTATAGTGTACACAGCCACTAAAACCCATGTTGCCTTTATGGCCTGATTAGTCTAAAGGACCTGTATAGTTTCTATGATCTCAGGAACCACTATGACCCATGGTACTCCTATGATATGCACAGCCTTTATTAACTATGAAGCCTCTGTGTCCTGAGTGACACTTAAGATTTGTGTAGCTTATATAGCCTAAATAACCTAAACAAACCCTATGACCTGCAATGTCTCTAAGTTTTCAATAGTGTCTAACACCGAATTAACCTGTATGACCTGCATATTCTCTATGACCTGAGTACATTCTATAATGTGTGCATTATTTATGCCCTGAATAGTCTCTATTTCTTTGTAAATTCTATAACTTTCATAGGCTCTTTGGACTAAAAAAGTATAAACAAGCTTAGTAACTGATATGATGTGTGTATTCTTTGTGTCCTGAGTTGCCTCTGTGACATGAATATCCTTTATGAAGTGAATATTATCCATGGCCAGCATCATCACTATGGCGTGTGTAGCCTGTATGGCCTGAGAAACCTCTGTGAACTGTATCACCTCTCTGACCTGGGTATCCTCTACAGCATGCATAGCCTCTATTATCTGCATGCCTTTATATCCCGAATAGCTTTGTAGACCTCAATATCCTCTATGGACTTAAGGGTCTAAATGATCTTAGTATGCCCTATAATATGTATAGTCACTATGAACTGCATAACCTCTATATTTTGTACAGGGCCTCTGGCCTGCATATACTCTCTGACTTTTATCACTTCTATGGCCTGAGTACACCAAATAATTATAAAGCTCATATGCCCTGTGCTGTTTCTGTAGCCAGAATGACTTCTATGACTTGCATAGCTCAATGACCTGTGTATCTTCTATGGTCTAAACAATCTCTATGACCTCCATAACCTTATGAGCTGAGAAACATAAATGACATCAATAGTCACTATGAACTTTGTAGCCTCCATGAATCATGTAGCCTCCTTGACCTACATAGGACTTATATGCATAGTAACCTACCTGGCCTGAGTAGTGTCTAGGTCTCCTAACAGGCCAGGTATGTGTGAATTGCATACCTCTTTGACCTGCATAGACTCTATGATCTCTGTAGACTTTTTGACTTACTGCTTACTCTCTGACCTAAGTAGTTTCTTCAACCCTCATAACCTCTGATTTATGCAGCCACTATGGTGTGTGTAGCCTCTATCACCAATGTAACCACAATAACATTCAGAGCCTCTATAATCTGTGAAGCCCCCTGCACCTGCATTGCCTCTAAGACCTGAATTGTCATTATAATCTCAGAAGTTTCTGTAACCTGCAAAATTTCTATGATCTGCATAATATTATCTGTAATATGTATGATTTTCATAGACCCTCTGTCCTGCATATCTTCTCTGGCTTAAGTAGCCTAAATAAACTGAGTAACATATATGACCTGTGTAGTATTAATAGTCTGAATGGTCTCTATGGGTTGAGAAGCCCTTATAAATTGTGTAAATTCTAGGAACTGAGCAACCTCAAAAAATTGAGAAGGCTTTTATGGCCTGCATAATCTCTACAGTATGAGTAACCTCTATGACCCTATATCGTTTATAACCCATGAAGCATCTATTACCTATGTAATCCTGACAACCTTCATGACCTCCACAGGATTATGCCCTTTGTAAAATATGGAATTAGTAGCCCCTAAGGACTTGGTAGGCCCTATGACCTGAACAGCCATTGTGACCTGTGTATCCTCTGTGATCTGTGTAATCCCTATTACCTAAGTAATCTGTATGACTTGCATATTTTCTGTGTTCTGAAGGCTCTGGACCTCCATATCTTGATGACCTGAAGAGTTTTTATTAACTGACTAACCTCTAAGTCCAATGTAGATTCTGTAACCTAAGTACTCTCTATGACCAGCATAACTTTTAGAACTTGCACAGCCCCGAAGTACTGTGTGAGTTTTATTACCTGAACAGCATAATGAAATTTCAGAAAGGAAAGAAGATTATCTCTATGGTGTGTGCAAGGCTTGGCCCCAGGATGTGAGTTGGATATTAATTAAACAAACTCACGTCCCTTCTCCCAGGCAGGGACTTCATGCATCCATCTTCTCAACTAACATCATAGTATTAAAATTACCCTTCCTGGACAGTATTACAAGGATATGAATTGGTCACACATTGGTAGCTAGGGACAACAGCAAGGGTATTAATCTGTAATAACACTAGGAGAAGCTAGCAAAACAGGAAAGTTATCACTAAAGAAGTAGGAGATCACCAGGATTACAGTTGTCAGACATAAGATGCCAGGTGTAATTCCAGGAAGAAAGGAGGAAAAAAATTTCTGATGAATGAGAACTGCTTATCTTAGGGAATTGACATAATCTTGTTCCAGAGAGAAAATATTATGTAAAGTATCCAGGCCTGTGTCCCAAGTTCCCACAGTTCTGAGGGCTATCCTTTACCACATTTAGAGCACTGCAAGTTCTCAAGGTTAGACAAAAGACAGGATAGATTTGTCCCATCTGGAAACCAATGACTGCACTAATGGAATCGCCTCTCTGGAACACTTGTCGTAGGAAAACTAAAGGTTTCAACAGATTTAGGGGACAACCAGAATGAAAAATTGCAAAACACAGTTAGCTTAGCATTCATCAACTTAGTTTTCAACAGGTACAACTTTAGGACATGAGAATTACTCTCTCTTGGTCAGGTTGAGGAAGAGATGGTTTGGTTCAGGCTGGGATGTCATGTAATGAATGAAGGATAAGTGAGGTAGGCTGAAATAAAATGTTTTAGCACATAATAAAGGAGACTAATGAAATTAAATTGCCTGTGGTAGATATCCTGAGACCATTACTGTTCAAACAAGGGAGCATGGAATTGCCAGAAGATGGAGAAAAGTTTATCATTGGGAGCAAGTTCCTTGGCACCAGGTTGGAGTCAGTATTTTAGGTTCACAAACAGCGTATTTGTTGTGTATTTGAGTGACAAATTTGGAGGTTATTGAAGTCTCCTTAGTAACCTGTTTGGCCTCTACTACCCAAGTATCCTCTATGACCTGAGAAGCATCTATGACATGAAAGAAAGAAAATAAATGTATACAAATAGGTAAAGAACTCCTCAAACTATCGCTATTTGCCAATGATATGGTTCTATATTTGGAAGATCCAAAAACATCCACCAAAAATCTTCTGGAACTAATAAATGAATTCAGCCAAGTAGTAGGATATAAAATCAATACCCATAATTCAAATGTATTCCTATACATCAGTAATGAATCTACTGTAAGAGAAATAACACTACACTATTCATAATCATCTCAAAAAATAAAATACTTGGGAATCAATCTGACAAAAGAGGTGAAAAATTTCTGTAATTAAAACTACAGAACACCAAAAATAAAGAAGTTGAAGATCTTAGTAGATGGAAAGACCTCACATACTCCTAGATAGGCAGAAATTATTTGATCTTTTCATGTTAATCCCATAATTTTTGAAAGTTACCTTCATGGATTTTTACCATCTTCTCTGTGTGGTCAACTTTATTCTCAACATTAAATATTTTGTCTTCATTGTCTGAAGTTCTGTCTTCCAAATGGTCTAGACTGTGGGTGATATTTTCCATTGAATTTATAGTTGACTAATTTATAATTGATTTATTCCTTCATTTTGAGAATTTCTGCTTGTGTATTTAACAATCTCTAACTCCTTATTGATCTTTCACTTCCTGTATTTCTCTTTGATTTTACTCTGTATACCATCCTTTACTTTGCAGATCAAATTGACTATGGATGGTCTAAACTTCTTGGATATTTATTCTATTGTGTTGTCAGAGGCTTCTCTTATTGAGACATCTTGGTTTGTAGTGTTTTGTTCCCTTATGTTTTCATGTTGAGCCCAGTTGTAGCCAAATCTATAGGCACCCTGGCACTGAACTTCTAGGTCCTGACTGGTGTCCCCAGAAAGGTCATTGTGCCCCAAAATGGCAGTGACAGCAAACCATTGGCACCCCAAACAAACCCAGGTTCTGGCTGGTGTTTCAAAATGGTTGTGGCCATGTGCAACCAAACCTGGAGTGTCTCTGGCAGCAGATTTCTGAACAGTGGTGGAAGTGGTAGTAGCAGTAATTGGTGGCAGCAGCCAGGGAGTCAGCAGCAATCTGCAGACTTTGGTGGTGTTGGCAACAGTTGAAAGAACTATGGCAGCAGTGGCAGCAGCAGTGGCTGTGACTGCAGCTGCGACAGTACCCAGAGAGGTGACCTCCAGGTGACTTCCTGGGAGTAGCAGTGGCTTTGGTGACAGCAGTGTCAGTGGTAGCAGGAGCAGCAGCAGCAGCAGCAGTGTAAATGACAGTCAGGCATTTGAGGCAGTGATGAGGGGAGCAGTGACCTCAGAGCCATATCAACTGTGACAGTGTCAACATCAGCAGCAACACCAAGAGAAAAGACCTCCAGGTGCCTGTGGCAGTGGCTTCAGGGGCAGCTGTGCACCAAGAGAAAGCTTCAGGAAAATGGCAGCAGTGTCTGTGGCAGCAGTGCTCAGGAAAAAAGTGCCTGAGCACTATTGCCCTTCAGTCTGATTGGAGGAGTTTGGGGTTATAATCTATGCAATTGCCTAATTTTAAATTATAGCCAAAGGGAATGGCCATAATTAAAATGGATACAAATGTAGCCAATTAAGGCTACCTTCTGAAAGAGGATCACCAGACTTTTCATTTCTCACAGTAGCGCCTATGGCATGCATAAATTCTGTTACCCATATGGCCTGTATGTTGTGCATCTAGTGTATGGTCTATCCCTTGTACCCTGCATAGCCTCTAGAGACTGAGTATTTTAAAAGACCTAGCATCTTGAACTTATGTAGCTCTATGATCTTCACATCTACAGTATTCTGAGTAGCAGAAATGACCATATTATCCCTGATGAAATTTGTAGTGTGTATAAATTGAGTAGCTTAAATAAACATATTAGCCCCTATGACTTGTGTAACCTTTGTTGCCTGATTATACTGTATGACCTACATGATCTTTTTGACTTGCACAGTATCTATGGCTTGAGTAGCCCAAATGTTCTGAATATCTGCTATGACTTCTATGCCCAGTATGAACTACTTACCCTCTGTGTCTTTCATGTCTGTATTTCCTGTGCACCCTCTATGTCCTGATTTAACAAAGTGATCCATGTAGCTTTCATTACATGTATATATTCTATGACCTTTAAAGCCTCCATGACCTCTGGAATCTCTGTGTCCTGAGTTGTCTCTCTGACCTATGTAGCCTCAATGATCATTGTAGCCCATATGTCCTCTATAACCTTTATCACTGAAGAACCTCTATGTCCCAGATAGCCTCTGTGACACAAGTGCAGTGTATTACCAACTCAGATTTTATTACCTGCAAATCCTTTCTGGCCTTCATTGTGAAATGACCCTAGTAGCCTCCATGACCTTTATAAAGTGAGAAGGCACTATGACCATTTTGTGTAGCCATTATGACCTGGGTAAACTATGATTGTGTACATACCTCCTATAGCCAGTGGAGCTTGTTACTGAAAGTTTGGTTCTTGTTCCCAGTGCCTAGTCAATAAAGATAATAAGAGTTTTGAAAGAAGAAAAAATGAGGTTTATTGTTTTACATGCAATGGAGTAACATAGAGAAATTCTGTCCCAAATGCTGTGATTCTGCCTATCAGGGAGAACAGAGTGTTTTTGAAGGAACTATTTATTCAAAGACTACAATCCAGGTCTTTCCTGCAGGCTTTTGTGATTCACTTGCGAGTTTGGGGCAAGCCATCCTTTTGATCTTCTTGTGCCATCCCTGAAATCTGAATTACTTGACTCCTCTGTTGGGTATGTGCTCAAATACAGATAACTTGGCCTTGATAAGGAAAAGATAATCTTGTTCTTCCACTCAGGTTAAGAAGGGGAAGAGTGTGAAAAGGTAAAGAAAAACATGTCCATTTTAAAATAAGCCTCAGTGGCAGTGCAGTAAGGCTATATTAAAATAATTAGTTGGACCACTGTTACTTAATAATCTAAGCAGCCCAAATGAATTGAGCAGTCTGTGTTACTGGTGTGACTTGAGTAATCTCTATGACTTGAGTAGATTTAATGGCCCAAAATATACTTTTCTATATTTTCAATTAAAACTTTTTCTATATTTTATATGTAATTATTCAGTCCATTTTGAATTGTTGCTTATGTTATAGAGAGGTAACTATTTTTATATGGATTTGTATTTTTATATGGATTATCAATTCTGATGTGGTCTTGTTTGGTGCTAAGGTGAGTCAACAAGGTCCTCACTTGAACTTGTGGTTTACCGTGAAAGACAACCAATAATATCCCTCCTGTTCTTCTTGCCCCTTCCCACATGTAAGGCAATTAACACCTTTATTTCCAGGATAGTTGGGTGATAATGATAGAACATAGGTGTTTGGACCTTCTCTTATTGGGGTATTTCATTTGTACTAACTTCATAAAGTTTTCATACCATTCTTTCTTTGGTAGCATAGGAGAAAGATTTGACAGGATGTACTCTATTCTCTGAGGTTTCATTAGAACTCATTTGTAAAGCATTTAGATATACTGGGAAGTTGGGTGTGTGTTGGGAGTGTGGTGGAGGGCAGTTGTGACTGCCAGCCCAATTTCTTTATGTTTTTGGTTTATTTATTATTTCAAAAATACTTTAAGTCCATTTTAATAATATTCAATATATATTGGTTAGTCTCTGCTATTCATGTTTATTTTTCTATGAAATGATCAATTTCATCTAAGTTTTTAAATTTGTAAGTGTAATGTTATTCGTTGCATCCTAATTAAAAAAAATCTCAACTGTATTTATGGTTTTCTATTCCTCTATTTCCTGTTAATGTTCATGTCTTTTCTGTCCCCATTTAAAAGTCAATGTAGTTATTGCCTGTTAATGGGTTTTGATTAAAATGACAGCTTTTAAAACACTCTATCTCCTTCATTTTGGTTTATAATTTTAACTTTATATTTTCACTAATGATACTTTTATGTTTTTTTCTTTACTTGTTTGCCATGTTGTGATTGCACCTAGAACAGCAACATGCTAGGTAAGTGCAAGGCCACTGAGATACATCCCCAACCTTAGTACACTATATTTGTCAGTATATTTCATAAATTTGTGCTCTTATTTCTCTCTTTTCCTGCCTTTCTTCTGGGTTGACTTCCATGATAGTGATAATGTACCAGTAATAAACTATTTTTGTTGATTATCTGAAAACATCTGTGATTCTGTTTTGTCTTTACTGCTGAGGACTATAGTACAGATGGGAATAGAATCCCAGAAAAGGTGTTTTTCTTCCTTCTTGGTACAGCATCTCTTTATGTTCCCTAGGTTGGCCCTGAACTCCTGGGTTTAAGTAATCATCCTACCTCAGCTTCCCAAGTAGGTGGGATTTCAGGCACCAGGTATAAGAAAGGAAATTTAAGAAAATTTCTTTTTTGTGCATCCCACATTTAATAGTTAGACCTATTGTGTGGTTATTTGAAAAAATGCTCATCCTCCTCCTGAATGACTTTTGCTTGTTTTGCTCTCTGTTGTATCCTCAGTCCTAGAACAATGCCAGATGCACAGTTTATAATTCTTTATTATCATACAAAATCATTATCAATGATTCAATGAACTTAGAACTGTTTTGGTACATCTTTGCTTCACTTTCATCTTTGCCGTTTCCTCTATTACCTAATTCAGTAAACTGCATTCTACAGCATATTTAATTCTGTAATGTAACCAAAAATTCAATTGTCATTTCCTGTTTATTTCCAAAACCCAGAAAACAATGTCTTTGTGAATATTGTCATTCATGATAGACTTGTGATGTCAAAACTGACAAACAATAGAGGAATGCCATGAAGAGATAGCTGTGTGCACAAGTCACCTTATAAGAGAAACTACCACACCAAGAACTCACTACTTATGTAAAACCACTGGCCTGACATGCTGTCTTGCAAGCCCAATTCTATCAAACTTTTAGCTCTTCCTCTAAGATTAGATTTAGTTATTTTAGATTTAAAAATTAATGGCTAATAATTGTAGCCATTCAATAATGAGAGCTCACTATGTCTCAAATAACTCCAAAAATGCCAATAATTGTTTTTTTTTTATAAAACACTTAAACTATCTGTGCATTTTTCCATTTAAACCAAAAATATTCCTTTGCTTCTTAGGTATACCAGAAGCCACCCTGGCCTGGAACTAGTTGTTGTAGTTTGAAGTCATATTTGTTGTTATTTCCCAAATTAAGCCTTCTGATTATTTATTATTTCCAAAATTAAACCTTCTTGCATAAAGATTCATTTCTATCCCCCACACCTTTGCCATCTTTAAAGATAGCATTCTAATAAAATTAAGTATACTTTTCTACCTGGCTAGCCACTTCACCAAAAGCTAGTGACCATCATTGATACTGAAGCTTATAAGATAAGGAAAACCACCATGGTTAATGGGGAATGCTGACAATTTGTATTGGCTCTATTTGAAATACATGTACTATATAGAGACTTAGCAGTCCTGCAGTAGAATAAATTTGTATGGATGTTTGCTATGGTGATTTCTTGTGCCAGTTGTTGCTGAAAACTACGTTTCTGTATTCACTGGATGGTCATGCTTTTGTCTTTGTGGTTTGGATACAATTTTTAAAAATCATAGTGATAAACTCAGAAAAGTACATTCTTATTAGAAAAATGAGTTCTGAGATTCTATTGTTTATAAAATTTATATTGAAAATATATTCCCACAAAATGTTGATGTACTTTTGCCATCCATATTGGTGAAACAATTGAGCATAAGAAATCTTAGTGCTCAAGTCTGTTTGAGAAGGATCAGTGTAAAACATGAGATGCATGAAAAAACATGGTTTAGCAAGTATAACTGTAGTAATATGTTTAAAGATGTTTGAAATCAACCCAAGATAACTTTTCAAGATGTATTTGCTCTATTTTAATCTTTAAGATTTTTATGCACTAACAAATGTGAACTAATAAGTGATATATGTCAAATAAATAAGTAAATAAAAGGAAGATCAATAGAGTAGAGGGAAGAGAAAAGAGGGAGAGGAAGAAAGAGAGAGGAAGAAAGAGAGAGGGAGAGGGAACAGGAGAGGGAAAGCTGAAGGGCACTATAGGTGAAAATGGAATAAATAAAGTTCCATGCTTGTTTGATTTTGTTCAAATGAATCCATTTACTATGTAGGACTGTAATTCTCTAAGTAAAAAAAGAAAGAAAAAGCAATATATGGCAGTTTTAGTAGAACTCCACAGTTAATAAAACATTTCCAGTTTATATCAATTCCACTACATACTTCAAACAAAAAGTCAATTAATTCCTGAAAAAGGTCATTTTTAATTTAATTTATGTAATCAAAACAATCACTAGAATTTCATTTAGTCAAAATTTAATCTGACATCCCTCTGAATGCTAAGGTAATATTAGTTATCATATTCTATCAACTGAAACAGAACATGCAACTATCAATGTCTACTTACACAGATGCACCCACACAGAGAGACACTCAACATAGACAGAATGAAACAGAATTATAAAATTTTAGTTCTGTAGCTCTTGGGAAAAAAGTAACAAAAATTTCTGCATGATATTATGTCCTTTTTCTCTTTGGAGCCATATCATTAACGTTTAAAAATGACTGCCCTTTGAAGAACTATTTATAAGTCAACCTAAAGATCTCAATGTGGCATTTAACATTTTGAAAACAACATCCTATATTTTATTTGAAATTTATTCAGTCAGAAATTTTAGTCAAATAACCAGTTAATAGGCAACTAAAATATAATCCCTTAAGCTTTTAGCCCATTAAGATAATTCAGAACAAAGCTTGAAATATGAAAGAAAACTAGCGGGATGACTTTTTCTTGCATAAATATTCATGAAAAAAGACACTGGAAGGTAGGGGGGCAGAAAGTTCCTGCAAACATTTAGGTCTTGAAATATTCCCTATTCTCCAAGAGCTGACTAAGATGGAACGGGCTGCAGCTTCTGCCTCAGGTCCCTAGGGGGCGCAGTCGGTGCAGGAAGTCACTGGATCCTCCGCGAAATTGCAGGCCGGTGGGCAGGCCAGGTGAGTTCGAAAATAGAAGAGTGTGAGCGGGCGGGCCCAGGGCGGAGCCGCCTCTCTCCACCAATCTGCCACAGGCAGCAGGGACAGCAGCGGCCCCAGCGGCAGGTGATGTGGGTCTGTGCTTGGGCTATGGTGGCAGCGGTGTCTCCTTGAAGACCCTGAGTGAGGTGGGTGCTCTTTGTTATTAGTGAGAGCGGCCCGCAGTCAGGGGAGAGGGGGCATGCAGAGCGGATGTCCCCGACAGTCTCCCCTGGGCCTTCCAAGGCTCCAGACGCCACTCTTCAATTCCGCCACCCCTTCCAAGCTCATTCCCACTGAGGGGCAGCCCCTACGGCCTACCCACATGGGCACTTGGGTACTTGGCTCTCTTTGTTGGGCTGTGGCATGGTTTCCCCTGAACTGGCGGGTCCGGAGCGACGCCAGGGAAGAGACCCTGGTGCCAACCCTCTGGGGCCCTGTTCAATGCAGAAGGCTCTTGGCTCAGCTCGTGGTGGTGGGCGGCAAGGTTCAACCTGGGCGACCGTGGATGGTGAGCCTTTCAGGACTCCAGCTGCATTAGTTCTAGGCATTGTGCAAGGTAGGGGTCGCTGGGGGATGATGGGACTGGCCTGCTCCTGGACCCAGGCACGGTGGTGCCTCCTCATTGGCATGCAGTGGGCACAGGCAAGGGTACCGCGTGGGTGGCCTAGGGTGGGCGCAGGATGGGTGAGCTACAGCTTGTGGGCCTGGACCCGGGGGCACAACATCGCAAACGTGGCGAGCACGAGCTTCTGGTTCACCGTATTTCCCTCAGAGTCACCCAGTTGGGAACTGCAAGTTGCTAGGTCTGGAGGTCGTGAGTGGGTGTGCCTTTAATCCACGAAGAATCGAGAAGAGGGAAACTGAGCTAACTGGAGTGCACCGTGCTGGTGCTTTTTTCCTTAATCAAAGCCACGCAAAAACTTTAAAGCTGTAACCCTGCCCTCCACTCCTTGAAAGAACTTAAGAGATCAATCACATTACTCTGATTAAAGGTGGGTTGATTAGTGGTTCAGTCTCAGCACCGCAGTCTTGTTAACTAAGGAGGAGTGACATCCGTGGTGGACTTTGAATGTCATGTGCCAGTCACCAAACCCACCCTTTCAGTCCTCTGCCCTGGGTCCCATCCTCCATGTGGGTGTTTTGCAATCCCTGAAGCAAAACTTTTAGCACCTACAGCTTTGCCACTCTGCTGTTTCTCCCTCTATTTACTATTGAGAATACAGTAGTGATCTCTAAAATAGGGAAGGAGAATGCTGATTTTAAATGACCTTTTCTAAAGAAAGGTGCAATCTCTTGTGCAAGAGCTTTCCTACCTAAATTTGAATTTCCCAACTAAAACTTTATTGAGCCTGCTACTTGCATCTTTCACAGAAACCCCTCTTTTATGGGGTTTTTAAAACAGTAGTGAACTTGTTTTGCTGCTAGCTGCTTTAGAAAAATTAGCTGTAATATTCATTACCTCTCTCCTGAAATACTACCAACACTAGGAAACTGTACTCTGGGTTTAATGGAAGTTGCCAGGACTGGCTATGTCCTGTGTCCAGTGGTATTTAGGTGTGCCAGTGATTTCAATTTGATAACGGTTTAAAGGTCTGAACTCCAATTATGGTCAGTTAGCTTGAAAACATAACTTTTAAATTCATGCTTATCTAATCTTTTCTGAGTCATCTCCTTCAGGCTTTCATAAATGCCTTCTTTCATGTTTATCTTCATGAAAACAAATTGCTGTATTTCTGGTTAACTGTTCCATTACTTGTAAAAATTTATTTCACTTATCTGTGCTTTTTGCTTAATGATTTAGTCTGTGACAAAAGAATTGTCATTTTGTAAAGTGGAATATTTGGATTGACTCAGTTATTCTTAGATTCACCAGAGCTAAGGGAACTCTTTACTTATATTTTTCTATATCATTATAAGCTTCATTTAAATATTAAGGCTTAAATATTTTCAAGTGTAATTTTTTCCTCATTTGAAATGAGTTTATCATTTCAAGATTGTGTAAATGAATTGTAGAATTCTGAAGGAAGACATGGTTTCAATTTCATTAATATATAGAAAATTAATTGGCATGTATTTTGCATGTGAATATTGTGCTCCGTGAAGTAGTTTTAAAATGTATAATTGAAGAAAATACTGAGAATTATATGGATGTACAACCAGTTTCCTTCCTGGAAGACATTTTCATGAACCATCTAGAAGGTTCCATTTGTGATTATTGTTTAGACTTTCCTTTTAAATTTTTCATGCTTACTTTATCAGACTTATAAGAAAAACTTGGATAATTTTAGGATGTTTAATACTTGGATCTCATTTCAGTGTGGTTCAACCATTTACAATTTTATTTATTTGATTAAGGTAATTTTATTTTGAGAAAACTGTAGATTTATATGTAGTTGTGTTAAAAGAGAGAGACATCTTCTGCCAACTTTGTGTAGAGCTACCCACATCTTGACATTAAAGATGATATAGATCATGTATAGACCATTTCTGCCACAAGGAACCCTCGTGTTGACCTCTGATAATCACACCCATGTTATCCTGCTGCCCTCCCCACCACTCCTGGCCACCATTAATTCTTTTCCATTTTTATGAGTTTATCATTTCAAGAATGTGTAAATGAATTGTAGAATTTTGAGGACCTGGGCTTTGGTTTTGAAAAGTAGAAATATTTCAGTTAATTAGTGCAAGTTAGTAAATGTAATGCAGAAGTAGATTCAATATTACTCTTGGTTAGAACAATTGTTGTATTTCCTATTTTTTTCTTGGGTATGTGGGAGAGTTCAATAAGATGTAATGAGTATTTATCTGTCAAATGAAGGTTTGAGAATTAATTACATTTTTGTTCAAGTAAGTTCATTAGTATGATTTCCACTGAGATTTAAAAACATAGCAGTTGTCACTATCCCATGATGCTTTTGTACTGGATATGGAACCCAGGGTCACCTCACTGCTGAACTACATGTAGTTCTTTTTCTTTTTCTTTTTCTTTTTTTTTTTTTGAGGCAGGTTCTTACTAAGATGCTTAGGCTGACCTCAAACTTGCAGTTCACCTACCGAGGTACATGCCATCAAGCTCACTTGCTACCCACTTTTTAATGAACAGAGATTGCCCCTTCTAAATCTTACTGTTTGAATAGTTGCTGCAATTAAATTTACTTCAGAATTATGAAAACTCAGTACCTGTACCCAGGAAAAGTTTACACTGTGATGAGACATATCTGAATCAAAAGTATGTAGGTAGATTTCTACAAAAATATGTAATAAAATACAAAAATAGTTTGAACACTCTATCTTCCTTTCTACTAACAAATTTAATATATGTTAATAAATTAACAAAAGTACAAAGAAGTTCTTAAATTTTTCTAAGGATCTCAATTAGAGTTTATCAGCCTTGTTCTCATTTATATTTGGTCATATGACACATAGTAACAGTTCAGTTGTGACATCTTCTATGGCTGAAGTCACACCTGACAGATGATGTGTACAAAAAACTGGGGGTCTGTGCCTGCCCTGGGGAAGCTCATAAGCAGGTTACAGATGTCCACATAATAAGCTAACTATATTAATTAGCTAAAACAGCTTCTCTTAGTAATGTACACATGATAAAAGTAACAGGTTGTATGTTACCTTCTGTAAGGCAAATAAAGGTTACTGATTTGGTGTCCTAGCAAGTTAAAATTGCCCATTTGCAGATGTTTGCCTCTCTCCATGTTTTAAACAGAAATTTATAAGACTATAACCAAAGATGAGTATGGTGTTCAGACAATAAATAGAGTCTCTGTGCCTCTAGTTTTTTAACATGGACACAAGACTTTAAGTTTGACTTTAACATCATATGAAAAGCAACAGAGAGAAAAGCTGAGAGAGAAAGAGAAAATATGGGTGGGTGAATTGGCCAAAGCTAACTCACTAAAACTTGGCACAAATTTGTTTACTTCAAGATTTTTATGACCAAAGACCAAACAGCAAACCTCTGGGTCATTTCATAGTCTTGTTTTTCTACACCAACTCTGCAAGTGGTCTGAGTGGAAGAGGGTGTCCATGAAAGGTTAATATACTATAAAAATATTACTTAATTTACATCAGATATGGGGTCCTCTCCATTTGCCCAAGAACTTGACATCACTTAGAATGCTTTTTTTTTTTTTTTTTTTTTTTTGCTGAAATATGTGAGAGCTCTTCTATGGGGGATACAGGGAGAAACATTTTTGTACTATCAAGTACTATTTATGATATCTTTGGTCAATTATTCTATGCCATCAAACATCAGTATCTTTATGCATGCCAATTATTATAGCAGTACAATTCAGAATAACCAAGTTATAGAAACATCAGTGTGCCTGATGATAGATAAATAAATAAAGAATGTGAGATATATATATGTATATATGCACATTGGAGTTTTGTGCAGTTATCGGGGTTTCCAGGACCCCCAGCCTTGGGCACGGTCAAGATGGCGCCTGACGCTGAGCCAAAAGCGGCCAGCTATACAGTAAACAACCAGCGAATTCCAATGATTGGCTAGTTAACAATGTGATTAGAGCATGCCCCCCTCGTGTACCTATTCTATGCCTGCAGCTGTCCGCGGTTTACCTCGTGTGCCCCCCCCCGATTGGTTGAAGTGTACATAAGCTTGGTGGGTGGGGGAGTGAGCGAGAGTGTGTGGAAGAAGCTGGGAGTGCGCAGAAGCTGAGAGAAGAAGCTGAGAGAAGAGAAGCTGGGAGTGCACGGAAGCTGGGAGTAAGAGAAGTGTAGGAGAGGGACTGTGCATAATAAACTTCCAAAGCTTCAGATGTTTGTTGTGTCTCTCTCTGCAGCCAGAGGGAATGCAATATGCAGTCACAAGGAAGCATGGAATTTCATTTTTTGTTTGTAAATGACTGGAATTGGAGAACATCATGCTAGTTTAAAAAGCCTGACTCAGAAAGTCAGGTGTTAAATGTTTTCTCTCATATGCTGATGTTGGACAGGAAAGAAAAAATGTTGGTGACTCTCATGAAAATATGAGTGAGATCAATAAAATAGAGAAAAGGGATAGAGAGGAATAGGGCATAGGGGATGTGAGGAAGACTGGGAAAGGAAATCTAACAAATTGTGCTGTGTTCACATATGAATATGTGAGATTAATCTTATATACACAAAGCAAATTTTCTCATAAATAATTTTGTTCAGTGTACTAAACAGAAATATTTCAATTGCAATAAGTGACAGTGTCTTTTAGAGGTCTTGAAAAGATGACAAAAGTATGATTACAATGTGTTAGCAATTTAAAATGCTTACTATCTGCTGGATATTGTGTGAAGAATATCATATGCATCATCCCACATAATCATCTCCTTGCTGGCAATGTCACTCTTGAATTATCCAGAATGTTTATAGTGATCTGTGTAATGTAAAACCAAATGTTCCTCTGAAGTATTGTCATGCGTTCCAATGCTAAGGCTTAGAATATAGAGAGTTATCATACATAGACCATAACACAAAATTTATGGAATTTCATGTTATTCTTTTGATCTTGTTTATTAAAAATGAATAACTGATGATGAAAGATACACTTAAAATAAAAAAATAAGTTCACTACTAAAACATCAAAATGAAGTATGTATGTTAAATAATTATTTTAGTAAACTAAAAGTAGGTAGAGAGCAAGTAATTACAGCAGTTTTAAACTTCATTACAAGCTCTTATTGAATACCCTGGGACACCTCTTAACTACCTTGATAAATAAATATTTGAAGTCTACATTTAGATTTTTCTCTTTGTACAGCATGACTATCCCTATGAAATACAGATGAGTATCTTCAAGACACTGCACTCCTGACTCAGGAATCAAAGGACTGTGCCACCACTTCCAACCTCCTGGAGCTTTCCTCATGGAAGAAGTATCCCTAAAGATGCAGCAGCAGGACCAAGCCTCCTGGCTGTGACCCAGAAACCAAGTGGTCAGTTTGCTTTTCCTCTTTAATAGAACCTTCTTTCAGCAAAAATGTTCATTTCATGAGCATAAATTTTGTACAAAGGCAAAGATCCAAACTCCCAGTCAAATGAAACATTTTTCTTTCAAATTTTCCAGTAAGTGTTTTTAAAAAATGGACAGAGTTTTAGTGGAATTTTTACAAATCAGCAATAGACTTGGCTTCTCTATAACCAGCACCAATTAGAAATACAGTAGTGATACTGTTCTTTCTTCAGCTTTTTATCCCCCTCTTTTATGTCTTGCCTAGAGCAGGTCAAAGTCAAAGATAATGCTGTAGGTGCTTCAAGGCAAAAAAACTCAGGAATAAACTGCAGTCCATTTTAGTTTGTAACAGAAATTGTCATGGAAATTTGCAGCCTGAAGTCTACATTTAAATTTTTCTCTTTGTATAGCATGAATAACCCTAAGGAATACAGATGAGCATCTTCAAGACACTGCACTCCTGATTCTGGAATCAAAGGACTGTGCCACCACTTCCAACCTCCTAGAGCTTTCTTCATGAAAGAAGTATCCCAAAAGATGCAGCAGCAGTTTATCCTGAAACCAAGACTCTTGTCTGTGTCCCATAAACAAAGTGGTGACTTTACTTTTCTTTCATTCAGCAAAAATGCTCATTTCATGAGCATAAATTTTGTACAAAGGTAAAGATCCAAACTTCCAGCCAGATGAAACATTTTTCTTTCAAAATTTCCAGGGCTTTTTAAAAAAGGATAGCATTTTAGTGAAATTTTTACAAATCAGCAATAGGCATGGCTTTCCTATAACCAGCAGCAATTAGCAATACAGTAGCAACACTGTTTCTCCTTACTTCAGCTTTTTTCCCCACTTTTATGTCTTGCCTAGAGCAGATCAAAGACAAAGACAAGGCTGTAGGTGCTTCAGGGCTTTCCTGGTTCTCTAATACTGTTGGGAGAAATCCTAAGTCTTGACTATCAGCTGTGAATGTCTCAAGTGTGTAAGGAAAACCTTCACACATTCATGCCAGTCAGGAATACCTATGGAGAGGAACATTCTGCTCTGGTTACTTAGGAAAGTAAACAACTGTTCCCAAATTTACCTAGTGTTACCAAGGGAACCTGTATTGGGGCTTGGTGGTCTGATCCACTGTGGCACATTCTGATTGGGTTAAAAGTCTGTAAAATGTATGGTTTCTTCTGCTATAAACAAGTTTGCAGTTGCTCACCACAAGCCTGCATTTACCCAACTCTCGGGGCCTGGTTTATGGCTCTGTTGGCTCTTACATGTGACTGAGTTAGCCTGGCACACACCCCTACAAATACACTCCACTGTTCCCTCACATGGTCTCATTGGACAAAGGAGGTTGTCAGTGATGAGTGTCAGAAGACTATGATGGCCCGCCTGGACACTGATGCTGATTAGCATGTGAGGACTAACATGATTTCTACAGAAGACTTTCCTTAGCCCCTAATATGATATAAATTGTGTAAAATCATTCTCTCTTACTCACCCTGTAATGTCACTTCTAGTGTATTAACACTGATGTTCAATGCAAGGCCTCTGTAATTTACCATCTCCCATGATCAACTTTTAATATTTGAATGCAAAATAAAGATGGCATAAGAAACCAAAAAAGGCAGAAGCATTAGTGTGACAGCTGAATTTCTACATATGTCTTTCTCAGTCTGAACCAACTGTGGGATCCTCTGAAAAATGGAATTGCCTTTTACAAATGAGCAAACTGGGGCCTAAGCACTTAAATCTAAAGAGAATATATAAAACCTGAGAGGTGACCCTTACATATAGTAATGTTTGACATTATCTGAATGCCACATAAAATTCAGAAATTCTTCATCTATGTGCAAAATAATTCATATAGTATTAATGGAAAAGTAGTTGATACTATATTTAAATTCACTGTACAGTAATCTTACTTTATGGTAAAAATTTACATATACATCCAAAGGGAGAAAACTGTCAAATTACTGACACTGAATTTCATTAAGGTTTTTCATGATTTTAAATATTAGCATTCAAAAATTTCCCTTTGAATAAAACCTCCCATAATGCATACATAGTTGTTGTATTCATGTCTGTATTTCCATCAAAACATCTTTTTTTCTGAAATAACTGTAATATCGGTGTGTAATTTACTAAAATATTCTCCACATTGATACAGTCTTTTAATTTTATTGGGAAAAGTTTTGTAACTGCCCTCTCTTTTCTTTCTCCAGCTACTCTTTAAGATAAAATTCAATGAAAACTGGACATTTTCTCATTAAGTTCTTCTTTGTAGAACCCCAGATTCCTTTAAGCTCTCCCATTCTTTCCGTTCTTTAATTTCCTCCTGTCTTTCTTCTCTCCTCCACATCCAACTTGAATTTCATGTTTATCAAGATAAACTCCCGTTTATAGGGTTACTTTTTAAAATTTTTTAATAAAGCATTACAATTATAAATAAAACTTTTATTTTGACATAATTACACAAGCACAGAATGTAATTTGCTCCAATTCAAGCCCCAGATTTCCCCCATTAGATTTCCCCCTTGTTCCTCTCTTGCCTTTCCTTTGTTCTATTGGTCTTTCTTCTATCTATTGATATTTGTAAATTATTTATTTATTTATATATTCATTTATTTATTTATTCTTGGGTATGATAGTAAAATCCATTTTGATATAATTTTACAAGCATGCAACATATCCTATTCTAATTAGGACCCCACTCTGTGGAGGTACCTGGTGATGGGGTTCAGTGTGTTGTTTTCATATATATACATAGGAAAATTATGTCAGTTTCATTCCGCTCTTTCCTTTTCCTATCACTCTTTCTTCCACCCATTCCACATTGTCTAATCTACTGAAATTCCATTATTCCCCTATGCCCTCCTTAATATGGCTTAGGTTCCACAAATCAGAGAAAACATTCAACCTTTGGCTTTTGGAACTGGGTTATTTCACTTAGCATCATTGTCTACAGATCTATCTATTGACTGTCAAATGCCATAAAGTCATTGTTTTTCATGTCATTCTTTTTTATGCCCAAGTAATATTCCAGGGTCTATATATATACCACATTTTCTATATTCATTCATTTGTTGAAGGGCAACCCAGTTGATTCCATAACTTAGCTATTGCAAAGTGAGCTGCTTTAAACATTGATGTGGGTACATCATTTTAGTGTGCTGATTTTAACTACTTTGTGTACTGAGGAGTGGGATAACTTGGTCAAATGGTGACTCCACTCATATTTTTTGAGTATATTTATACTGCTTTTCAGGGTGGTAGCAACAATTAAAGTTCCACCATCAATGTATGAGCGAACCTTGTTACCCGTGTGCTCATGAGCTTTATTGTTATTTGTATTCTTGACAATGGCCATTCTATGTGATGCAAAATCTCAGTGTGGTTTTAATTTGCATTATTCTAATAGAAAGAGACGTTGAACATTTTTTCACATATTTGCTTCCCATTTTTATTTCCTCTTCTGTAAAGTGTCTCTTCAATTCCTTTGCCCATTTATTGATTTTTTTACACTAAGCTTTGAATTACTGTTTGTCCTGGAAATTAGCACTCTATCTGAGGAGCAGATAGCAAAGTTTTTTTTTTCTTTCCCCAATGTATAGATTTTCTCTCCATGCTCTTGATTGTGTTTTTGCTATGAAGAAGCTTTTTAGTTTGATGTCATCAAATTTATTATCTTGATTTTTTTTTTCAGTACTGGGGATTGAACCCAGGGCCTTTTGCTAACTAGGCAAGCACTCTTCCAAATGAGCTATATCCCCAACACTTGACTTTTGATTTTAATTTTTATATTTTAAGTATCTTTCTGAGGAGTCAGTTTCTATACCAAGATGTTGCATTGTTGGTATAACAATTTTTTTTCCAGTGTGTGCAGCATTGCTAACCAATACTTTGCCCTTGATCCACATTGAGTTGAGTTTTGTGTAGGGTGAGAGATAGGGTTAACTTTCAATATATTACTTATGGATTTCCAATTTTTCCAGCACCATTTGTTGAAGAGGCTATCTTTTCTCCAATGCATGTTTTTGGTGCCTTTGTTTAGTATGAAATAACTATATTCATGTGAGTTTGTCTCTGTGCCTTCTATTCTACTCTGTTGGTCTTCTTGCCTCTTTTGGTGCCAATACCATGCTGTTTTGTTACTATAGCTCTAGAGTATGAAGTCTGGTAACATGATACCTCCTGCTTCACTTGTCTTGCTAAGGATTGCTTTGCCTACTCTGGAATTTTTATTTTTACAATTGAATTTTATGACTGCTTTTTTTTTTATTTCCATGAAGAAGGTCATTGGAATTTTGATGGAATTTTCACTGTGTCTGTATAGTGCTTTAGGTACTATGGCCATCATGGCAATAATAATTCTGCCTGTCCAATAACATAAGGGGTTCTTCCATCTTTTGAGGTTTTCCTCAGTTTCTTTATATAGTGTTTTTCTTTCATTATTGAAGTCTTTCACTTCTTTTGATAGATCGATTCCCAAGTATTATCTTTATTTCTATTTGAGGGGTTATTGTGAATGGGTTAGTTTTCTTAATTTATCTTTCAGCAGATTTTTCTTGGAGTATAGGTGTACAATTGATTAATGAGTGTAAATTTTGAATCCTGATAATTTTCTGAATTAATTTATGAGTTCTACAAGGTTTCTGGTGGATTTTGGGTGTCTTGTAAATCTAGGATCTTACTGTTAGCAAACAGAGATAGGTTTAGCACTTCTTTTTCTACCTGTGTTTCTTCAATTTCTTTCTTTTGCCTAATTGTTTTGAGTAGTTATTCTAGGACTGTGATGAATAGATTGTAAAAGTGGGTATACCTTTCTTGTTTCTCTTTCTAGAGGGAATTTTTTCAGTTATTCTCTGTTTAGAATGCTGTTGACTGTGGGGCTGGTGTATATAGATTTTACAATATTGAGTTATTTTCCTTCTATCCCTACTTTTTCTAGTGTTTTGATCACAAATGTATTATGCATTTTGCCAAATGTTTTTCCTGCAGCTATTGAGGTAATCATGTGATTCCTGTCTTTAAGTCTATTGATGTGATGGATAATGTTTATTGATTTCCATATGTTAAAAGAACCTTGCAGCACTGGGAAGAACTCCATTTGATCATGGTGCATACCTTTTTAATTTTTTTAATATAATTTGCCAGTATTTTATTGAGAATCCTTTATCTATTTTTTTATTATTATTGTATACAAATGGGATACATGCTGTTTCTATATTTGTACATGGAGTCAAGGCATACCATTTGTGTAATCATACATTTACATAGGGCAATGATGTTTGATTCATTATTTTTTCCCTTCCCCCCACCCCTCCCACCACTCTTTTCCCTCTATACAGTACTTCTTTCCTTCATTCTTACCACACTCCTTATCCCTAACCCTAAACCTAACCCTAACCCTAATGCTAACCCCTCCCACCCCGCATTATATGTCCTCATCCGCTTATCAGCGAGATCATTCGTCCTTTAGTTTTTTGAGATTGGCTTATCTCACTTAGCATGATATTCTCCAATTTCATCCATTTGCCAGTAAATGCCATAATTCTATCATTCTTCATTGTGGAGTAATATTCCATTGTATATATCAAGAATATTGGTGTAAAGTTTTCTTTCCTTAATATGTCTTTGTCTGATTTTCATATCAGGGTGATAAAAACTACATAGAATGTGTTTCAAGGAGTTTCCTTGTATTCTTTTTTGTAGAATAATTTAAGGAAGTATGATATGAATTCTTAAAAGGTTTATGTTACTCACTTGAGAATCCATCTGGTCCTTGGTTTTTCTTAGTTGGTAGTCCTTTGATGACACCTTCAATTTCATTACTTGAAATTGATCTCTTCACATTTTTTATATAATCCTGTTTCAATTAGTGGTATGTCATATGTCTTTAGCAATTTGTCAATGTCTTCAAGATTTTCTGTCTACTGGAATATAAGTTCTCAAAATAGCTTTTGATTACCCTCTGTATTGCAGTATTACCTGTAGTGATATTTCCCTTTTCATCACAGATTTTAATAAATTAATTTTTCTCTCTCATGGCTAGTTTTATTAAATGTTAATAAATTTTACTTATTTTTTTCAGAGAACCAATTTTGTGGCTCCGATTTTAACTATTTTCTGTGTCATACTGATTTCTGTGTTTATTTGTTGTTTTCATATTGGGGTCATAATATGTAACACTAGATTATTTTTATTTATTTATTTATTTTTTTATATCTTTCAGGTTTTTTGTGAAGTGCCTGCTAAATTCCTTTGCCCTTTTAATGGTTGGGTTATTGTGTGTGAGTGTGTGTGTGTAAGTTTTTTGAGTTTTTATATATCCTAGAGTTTAATGCTCCACCTGAAGTACAGGTGGCAAGGATTTCTCCCATTGTGTAGGTATTCTTTTTACTTTCTCATTTTCTTTTCTGTGAGGAATATTTTTTTGATGTCATGCATTTATCGATCCTTGATTTTACATTTTGTGCTCTAGAAATCTTGTTGACGATGTCAGTTCCTATGCTAAAATGTGGACAATTTGTCCTCTATTTTTTTTTCTACAAGGTAAACAATCTATTCTAATGTCTAGGTCCTTGACTTAAAGTGAGTTGAGTTTTGTGCAGTCTGAAAAATAGGGGATAAATTTTACTCTACATGGATTTCCAATATACTCAGCACCATGTGCTGAAGAGTCATGTGTTTGTGGCACCTTTTTCTAGAGTGAGTTAACTTCATATATGTAGATTTCTTTCTGTGTTTTCTGTCCTGTTTGTCTTCATGTCTGTTTTGGTGCCAATAGTTTCCTGTTTTTGTTACTACAGCTCTGTATTATAACTTATGGTATAATATTGTGCTGCCTCCTGCTTCACTTTTCTAATAAGGGTTGTTTTAGTTATTCAGGTTCACTTGTTTTCCCAAATACATTTCATGATTAACTTTTCTATGAAGAAAATCATTGGAATTTTTATAGGAATTGAGTTAAACCTCTATAATGCTTTTGGTGGTATGACCATTTTGACATATTAATTCTGCCTATCCAAGAACATGGGAGATCTTTCAATCTTCTAACGTCTTTCTTCAATTACTTTTTTAATGTTCTGTAGTTTTCATCATAGAGGGCATTCACCCATTTTGTTAGATTGATACTTGAGCATTTTTTGAGCCTATTATGAATGGGAGAGTTTCATAATTTCATTTCAACTGTTTCATCAGTGACATATAGGAATACAATTGGTTTATTGCTATTAATTTTATATCCTGTTAATTTGCATAATCTGTTAATGAATTCTAGAAGTCTTCTGGTGGAGTTTTTGGGTCTTCTAAATATACAATCATGTCATTGGCAAATAGAGAAAATTTAAGGTCTTCTTTTCGTATTCATTTTAATTATCACTTTAATTTCTTTCTTTTTTTTAATTGTTCCAGTGAGGTTTGTAAGTAATAAGTTGAATAGAAGTGATCAAAAAGGGCATTCCTCTCTTGTTCCAGTTTCTAGCAAGAAAAATTTAAAATTTTATCCATTTAGAATTATAGCGGTCTTGGGTTCAGCATATGTAGCACTGACAATATTGAGGAATGTTCCAACTCTCACTAATTTATTTAGTGTACAGAGCATGAGTGGATGCTGAAATTTGTCAAATGCTTTTTCTTTGTCTGTTGTGATAATCATGTGATTATTGCATTTAATCTATTAATGAGATAAATTATGTTATTGATTTATGTATGTTGGACCATCCTTGTATTCCTGGCATGAAACTCACTTTATCATGGTACTCTATCCTTTTTAATATGATTTTGTATGGAATTTGCCAGTATTTTCTTTAGAAATTTTTCATCTATATTCATCAGGGATATTAGAATCAAGTTTACTTTTCTTGATGAATCTTTGTCTGGTTTTGGTATAAGGGTAAAATCTAGGACCATAGAATGAGTTTTGAAGTGTTTCCCCTGCTTTGTTTCATGAAATAATTTGAGAATTATTGGGGTAAAGTCTTCTTTGAAGGTCCGGAAGGACTTGGCTAAGAATCTATTTGGTCCTGGGTTTTCTGTGTGTGTGTGTGGGGGGGGAGTAGGCGTTTTTTTTTTCTTGTTTTTTAATGACTGGTCTTTATTTACACAGTAATTATGCCTAAGAATGAAAGCACAAAAAGCTGTGCAATAGTCAAAACTCATGGCAGCCATTGGTATTTAGCTAAATAAGAAATAACTAGGGCTTGAACAACAGTATTCCCTCTACATCGTGTTCATCTATTGTAGACTCACAGGTTCTCAAATCTTTCTGTTTTCTTAGTTAATATTCCATGCATTGATACTCTTTTTTTTATTATTGTATACAAATGGGACACATGTTTTTTCTCTATTTGTACATGGACTCAAGGCATACCATTTGTGTAATCATACGTTTACATAGGGCAATGATGTTTGATTCATTATTTTTCCCTTCCCCCCCACCCCTCCCAACCCTCTTTTTCCTCTATACAGTCCTACTTTCCTTCATTCTTACCACACTCCTTATCCCTAACCCTAAACCTAATTCTAACCCTAATGGTAAACCCTCCCATACCCATTGTATATCCTCATCTGCTTATCAGCGAGATCATTCGTCCTTTAGTTTTTTGAGATTGGCTTATCTCACTTAGCATGATATTCTCCAATTTCATCCATTTGCCAGTAAATGCCATAATTTTATCATTCTTCATTGCGGAGTAATATTCCATTGTATATATATGCCACAGTTTCTTTATCCGTTCATCAACTGAAGGGCATCTAGGTTGGTTCCACAAACTGGCTATGGTGAATTGAGCAGCAATGAACATTGATGTGACTGTATCTCTGTAGTATGCTGATTTTAAGTCCTTTGGGTATAGGCCAAGGAGTGGGATAGCTGGGTCAAATGGTGGTTCCATTTCAAGCTTTCTGAGGAATCTCCATACTACTTTCCAGAGTGGCTGCACTAATTTGCAACCCCACCAGCAATGTATGAGTGTTCCTTTTTCACTACATCCTCACCAACACCTATTGTTTTTTGTGTTCTTGATAATCACCATTCTAATTGCAGTGAGATGAAATCTTAGGGTAGTTTTGATTTGCATTTCCCTTATTACTAGAGATGTTGAACATTTTTTCATATATCTGTTGATTGCTTGAACATCTTCTGTGAAGTGTCTGCTCAATTCTTAGCCCATTTGTTGATTGGATTATTTGTATTCTTGGTGTAGAGTTTTTAGAGTTCTTTATAGATTCTGGAAATTAGCACTCTATCTGAAGTATGAGTGGCAAAGATATTCTCCCACTCTGTAGGATCTCTCTTCACATTGCTGATAGTTTCCTTTGCTGAGAGAAAGCTTTTTAGTTTGAATCTATCCCAGTTGTTGATTCTTGCTTTTATTTCTTGTGCTATGGGAGTCCTGTTAAGGAATTCTGATCCTAAGCCAACAAGTTGAAGATTTGGACCTACTTTTTCTTCTATAAGATGCAAGTTCTCTGGTCTGATTCCGAGGTACTTGATCCATTTTGAGTTGAGTTTTGTGTAGGGTGAGAGATAGGGGTTTATTTTCATTCTGTTGCATATGGTTTCCAGTTTTCCCAGCACCATTTGTTGAAGAGACTATCTTTTCTCCATTGCATATTTTTGGACCCTGTGTCTAGAATGAGAAAATTGAATTTATTTGGGTTTGTGTCCATGTCCTCTATTCTGTACCATTGATCTACCTGTCTATTTTGGTACCAATACCATGCCATTTTTGTTACTAATGCTTTATAGTAGAGTTGAAGATCTGGTATTGCGATACCCCCTGCTGCACTCTTGCTACTGAGGATTGCTTTAGCTATTCAAGGTTTTTTATTCTTCCAGATGAATTTCATAGTTGCTTGCTCTATTTCTGCAAGGTACATCATTGGGATTTTAATTGGAATTACATTAAATCTGTATAGCACTTTAGGTAGTATGGCCATTTTGACAATATTAATTCTACCTATCCAGGAACATGGAAGATCATCCATCTTCTAAGGTTTTCTTTAATTTCTTTCTTTAGTGTTCTGTAGTTCTCATTGTAGAGGTCTTTAACCTCTTTTGTGAGATTGATTCCCAAGTATTTTATTTTATTTTTTGATGCTATTGTGAATGGGGTAGTTTTCCTAATTTCTCTTTCTGAAGATTCATCACTTATGTATAAAAATGCATTGGATTTATGAGCATTGATCTTGTAACCTGCTACTTTACTGAATTCACTTATGAGTTCTAAAAGTTTTCTGGTGGAATTTCCAGGTTCCTCTAAGTATATAATCATGTGATCAGTGAACAGGGACAGTTTGAGTTCTTCTTTTTCAATTTGCATCCCTTTAATTTCTTTGGTTTGTCTAATTGCTCTGGCTAGAATCTCAAGGACGATGTTGAATATAAGTGGTGAAAGAGGGCATCCCTGCCTTGTTCCAGTTTTTAGGGGAAATGCTTTCAGTTTTTCACCATTTAGAATGATATTGGTCATGGGCTTAGCATAGATGGCCTTTATAAACTTAAGGAATGTTTCGACTACCCCAATTTTTTCTAGTGTTTTGAGCATGAAGGGATGCTGTATTTTATCGAATGCTTTTTCTGCATCTATTGAAATAATCATGTGATTCTTAACTTTAACTCTGTTGATATGGTGAATGACATTTATTGATTTCCGAATGTTGAACCAATCTTGCATCCCTGGGATTAAACCCACTTGATCGTGGTGCACTATCTTTTTAATATATATTTGTATGCGATTTGCTAAAATTTTGTTGATAATTTTTGTGTCGATGTTCATTAAGGATATTGGTCTGAAATTTTCTTTGCTAGATGTGTCTCTGTCTGGTTTAGGTATCAGGGTGATATTGGCTTCATAGAATGAGTTTGGGAGGGTTCCCTCCTCTTCTATTTCATGGAATACTTTGAGGAGTATTGGAATGAGCTCTTCTTTAAAGGTTTTGTAGAACTTGGCTGAGAACAAATCTGGTCCTGAACTTATATTTGTTGTTAGGCTTTTGATGACCTCTTCTATTTCATTGCTTAAAATTAATTTATTTAAGTTGTGTATGTCCTCCTCGTTCAGTTTAGGTAATTCATATGTCTCTAGAAATTTGTTGATGTCTTCGAGGTTTTCTGTTTTGTTGGAGTATAGATTTTCAAAATAGCTTCTAATTATGTTTTGTATTTCACTCGTGTCTGTTGTGATGTTTCCTTGATCATTCCAAATTTAGTAATTTGAGTTTTCTCCCTCTTTCTCTTTGTTAGTGTGGCTAAGGGTTTATCAATTTTGTTTATTTTTTCAAAGAACCAACTATTTATTTTGTTAATTTTTCCAATTGTTTCTTTTGTTTCAATTTCATTGATTTCGGGTCTGATTTTAACTATTTCCTTTCTTCTACTACTTTTGTTATTGGTCTGCTCTTATTTTTCTAGGGCTTTGAGCTGTAGTGTTAAGTCATTTATTTGTTGATTTCTACTTCTTTTTTTGAATGCGCCCCATGAAATAAATCTTCCTCTAAGTACTGCTTTCATAGTGTCCCAGAGATTTTGATATGATGTGTCTTTGTTCTCCTTTACTTCTAAGAATTTTTTTATTTCCCTCCTAATGTCTTCTGTTATCCATTCATCATATAATAGTGTATTATTTAATCTCCAGGTATTGGAGAAGTTTCTGTTTTTTATTCTGTCATTTATTTCTAATTTCAATCCATTATGATCTGATAGAATACAAGGTAGTATCTCTGTCTTCTTGTATTTGCTAACAGTAGCTTTGTGGCATAAAATATGGTCTATTTTAGAGAAGGATCCATGTGCTGCTGAGAAGAAGGTGTATTTGTTCTTTGTTGGATAGTGTATTCTATACATGTTGGTTAAATCTAAATTGTTAATTGTGTTATTGAGATCTATGGTTTCTTTATTCAATTTTTGTTTGGAAGATCTATCTAGTGGTGAGTGAGGTGTGTTTAAATCGCCTAGTATTATTGTGTTGTGGTCTATTTGATTTCTGGAATTGAGAAGGATTTGTTTGATGTACGTGGATGAGCCAATGTTCGGGGCATAGATATTTATGATTGTTATGTCTTGCTGATTTATGCTTTCCTGAAGCAGCATGTAATGTCCTTCTTTATCCCTTCTGACTAGTTTTGGCTTGAAGTCCACATTATCTGAAGTAAAGATGGATACTCCAACTTTTTTGCTGTGTCCCTGTGCATTGTATGTTTTTCCCCATCCTTTCACCTTTAGTCTATGGGTATCTCTTTCTATGAGATGAGTCTCTTGCAGGCAGCATATTGTTGGATTTTTCTTTTTAATCCAATCTGCCAGTCTATCTCTTGATTGATGAGTTCAGGCCATTAACATTCAGGGTTATTATTGAGATGTGGTTTGTATTCCCAGTCATTTGACTCATATTTGTTTATTGACATGATTTGGTTTCTCCTTTATTTGGCTATTCTTTAGGCTAGCACCTCCTGTTGGTGATTTTCATCGTTGTTTTTCATTTCTTCCGCATGGAATATTTTGCTGAGAATGTTCTGTAATGCTGGCTTTCTTTTTGTAAATTTCTTTAGCTACTGTTTATCATGGAAGGATCTTATTTAATCGTCAAATTTGAAGGTAAGTTTTGCTGGGTATAAGATTTTTGGTTGGCATTCATTTTCTTTCAGGGCTTGGAAAATATTGTTCCAGACCCTTCTAGCTTTTAGTGTCTGGATTGAAGAATCTGCTGATATTCTTATTGGTTTTCCCTCTGAATGTAATTTGATTCTTTTCTCTCACGGCCTTTAAAATTCTGTCTTTATTTTGTGTGTTAGGTATTTTCATAATAATGTGCCTTGGTGTGGGTCTGTTGTAATTTTGTATATTTGGAATCCTATAAGCATCTTGACTTGGTTTTCCATTTCATTCTTCAGATTTGGGAAATTTTCTGATATTATTTCATTGAATTGATTGTTCATTCCTTTGGTTTGTTTTTCTAAGCCATCCTCAATCCCAATAATTCTTAAATTTGGCCTTTTCATGATATTCCATAATTCTTGTAGATTCTGTTCATGATTTCTTACCATCTTCTCTGTTTGGCCAACTTTGTTTTCAAGATTAAATATTTTGTCTTTAATGTCTGAGGTTCTGTCTTCCACGTGTTCTATCTTATTGGTTATGCTTTTTATGAAGTTTTTAACTTGGTTTATAGTTTCCTTCATTTCAAGGATTTCAGTATTTTTTTTTTCTTTCAGTATCTCTAACTCTTTATTGAAATGATCTCTTGCTCCCCGTATTTGGTCTTTTAACTGTTGATTGGTGCGATCATTTAATGCCTGCATTTGCTCTTTCATCTCCTCCTTCAATGCCTGCATTTGCTCTTTCATCTCCTCATTTGCTTCTCTGATTGTTTTAATTATGTACATTCTGAACCCCCTTTCTGACATTTCTTCTTCTGTGCTGTCGTTGGGTTTTACTGATGTGGTATCTAGGTTTGTTTGGGACATTTTCTTCCCTTGTTTTCTCATATTGGTCAGCTGTCAGTGGGACCCTGAGATATTGCAGATTTCCTCTATTGGCTTATAGTGTCCCGGTAGATTTCCAGTGTATCACCTTCCAGCCTTCAGTAGCCTGAAGTCTTAGAGGAACTTGATAATGCAGTGCTTCCAAAGAAAGCTGCCCCTAGACCCCTACTGGTTTTAGGGCTTGGAGCTGGCTCTGTGCGGAAAGGTTCTCACTGGGGGCCTGCACCGTGCAGCTGGCCATGAGGGAGGAGCCCACCGCCAGAGTGTGGAAGGCTACCTGGAGAAGACTATAGCTGTCCTGCCCTGCTCTGATAAGCCACCCCTATCTGTGCCTGCTGCCCAGGCCAAGTTTTGCCCAGTGGGGGAGACTCACCCCATGACTCTATTTTTGTCCAAGTCTCTCAATGCCTCCCCTTCCTGAGTCCTGGGTTCTGGAGCGACTGGAATGCAGTCACACTCTTGTCCGCCATCGTGGATCGCCCCATGGAAAGAGCCTGTGGCCAGAGTGGGCAGAGCTGCCTGGAGAAGTCTCTGGCTGCCCTGCCCTGATCGCAGAGGCTGCTTGCGGATTGAAACTCTCTGTTGACTCGGGGACTTGTGGCTGGCTCTATGTAGAAAGGTTCTCACTGGGTGGTCTGCTCCAAGAAGCTAGTCTTGAAAGGCACCTCCCACTACAGGGGGCCGGGCTGCTTGGAAAGTCTCTGACTGCCCTGTCCTGGTCCCTGAAGCTGCTTGTGGGTCAGAGCATGCCATGCTGGCTCCGGGACTTGGAGCTTGTTCTGATCAGAAAGGCTCTCACTAGGGGGCCTGCTCCGAGAACCTGGAGAAGCTGGCTGTGTGGGAGGGTCCCACTGCCGGAGTGCACAGGGCTGCCTGTGGAAGACTCTAGCTGCCCTGCCCTGCTCTGATAAGCCACCTCTCTCTGTGCCTGCCACCCCGGCCGAGCTTTACCCAGTGGGCAGACTCACCCGTGGCTCTATTTTAGTCCGAGTCTCTCAATGCCTCCCCTTCTTAACTCCTGGGTTCTGGAGTGACTGGAGATGCAGTCACCCTCTAGTCCACCATCTTGGATCACCCCTGTGGTAGACTTTTGATGGCATCTTCTATGTCATTGATTGAAATTGGTATGTTTTAATTTTTTGTGTCCTCCTACATTAAATTGTGTAGGTCATATTTCTCTAGAAATTTGTTGATCTCTTTGTGATTTTCTATTTTAATAAATTATATGTGTTTACAATAGTTTATATCATCTGCATTTCAGTAGTTTCTGTGATGCTATTTCATTTTCATCATAAATTTTAATTATTTGAGTTTTCTCTTTTCTGCATTAGCTTGGCTAAATATTTATTAATTTTATTAATTTTTCAAAGAAGCAACTTTTTGTTTCATTGACTTTTTGAAATTTCTGTTTAAATTTCATTGATTTCAGCACTGATTTTAATTATTTTCTGTCTTCTACTATTTTGGTATAGATTTCTTCTTTTATTAGGCTTTGAGATGTAATTTTAGGTTATTTAGTTGGAATTTTTTATTCTTTTCTTTCAAATGAACACAGTGCAATAATCTTTACTCTTAGAAGTTCCTTCATAGTGTCTCAGTAATTGTGATATGCTGTGTCACTATTCTCATTTACCTCTATGTATTTTTTTAATTTTGTCCCTGATTTCATCAACTATCCATTAGCTATTCAATAGTGTAGTATTTATTGTCCAGTTGTCAGGGTAGCCTCTCTTTTTTATTTTATTATTTATTTCTCATTTCTTTGTTTTATGATCTGACATAATCCAAGGTATTAGAGCTATAGTTTGCCTTTACACAGAGTTGTTTGTGGTTTAAAATATGATCTATTTTAGTGAAGAGAAAATGTGCTATTGAGAAAAAAAGTGTATTCAGTCACTAATGGATAAAATATTCTATATGTCAGTTATGTCTGAATTATTAATTGTGCTGTTTATTTCTAAATCTTTTTGATTTAGTTTTTGGTTGGAGGATCTATCAGTTGTTTATTGGGATATATTAAAATCACCCAGTATTATTTTGTTTTGGTTTATTTGATTCTTAAAATTGATAAAGGTTTGATATATGCACATGCTCCATTTTGGGGGCATTTATAATTATAATTGGTATGTCTTATTGATGTATAATTTCCTTAAACAGTATGATATGACATTCTTTGTTCCTTTTGATTAACTTTTACTTCAGGTCCACTCTATCTGATATAAGGATATTAAAGTCTCCTTGTATATGAGTTCCAAGTGAATGATATTTGTTTTCCATCCTTATACCTTAACTTGTGAATGTCTTTGCCTATGAGGAGAGTCTTTTGGAGATAGCATATTGTTGGGTCTTCCTTTTTAATCCAATCTTACAGACTATGTCTTTTGATTGATGAGTTATGACATTTGCACTCAATGTTATTATTGAGATATGATGATTTTAATTTCCTATCATTTTGAGTTATTTCTCATTTTTAATTTGTTTTTATAAGGTAATTTCCAGTTCCTTGGCTCACCTGTTTTATGCACATCCCCAAATTATGCATTTGCCATGTTCTTTTCATGACAGTCTCAACAGTTTAGATTCCTAAAATTGTTATTCAGTCAGTCATCAGAAACTTTCTCCTCATGGATCTTCAGATCTCAGTTCTGTTAGCTTTAATTTGTTTCCCATTTGCCCACAAACATCTCCTTTAGTCTTTAGAGATGTGGGAAGAAGGTATCCACCAAATTGGGGTCCCCACTATCAGGTTTTCTTCTTTCTGCATTACCTCTCACTTTCCATGATCTGGGGATTAACTCTCTGTTTTCTGGGTCTTCATGAACCCAGGCTATAGGTTTCTTTACAGATGTTTTTACCCCCCTCCACCCTGTGGCCTCTCCTCAAGCAAAAAGAGGAAGAAAAACCTGTGCCCACTCCAGTGCCATGACATTGCCTTTTTCAAAGTGTTAAATGGACCTGTATTCTCTGCCCTGACTTAGTCCTTCTTTAGTGTTCTCAGGTAGGATTCCTTTTGTTCCTTTGTCTACAGTTTATACTTGTCTCTGTGTATGTGCTGGAGATAGGGATGAAGAGACTCATACACATTAAGAAATACATTTATAGAACTCTCTTTTATATTAAAAACTTGTGAAAATTTATGAACCTTCTTGTGAAAATTAAGCACATATGACACCCAAAAATTTATGGCACTATGTTCTAATGTCCTGTCCATCGTTCTAAATTCTTCCTATTTTTCTAATTATATATTTTTCCCCATATAAACCCATCTTCATTTTTGTTCAGTGCACTCTGCCAGATGTTCCATCTCTTGAAATCTGCCTCACCACAGCAGCATGGCTTTTTTTTCTTAGCACATTCCAGGGGCTTCCCCTCAGTTACCTTTGCTAAACTCCACCATGTCCATGACCAGCATCTGCCATGCAGTGTATGTTGTTTTTCAGCTGTCAGATGAAGTGTAGACTACTGAAATGGTATGTCCCAATATCATACAAAGAGAAGGAAAAGATCACATGAGAACTTTTTCAGACCATTTATCAAGGAAACCCAAATGTCCTGCCTTGAGTGGTGAGATATGAAGATCATTTTCAAAAGATATTCTGGTCTGCCTTTTGATGTGCTATTGAGGATCAGGAAAATAAATTAAGTAGCCTGGAAATAATTAAGTGTTATGTGTAAATTACTTGACAGTGCTGTGAACTTGATATCATCTTTCATTTTGAGAAGGCTTATTTTATTTTGAATGAGTTTCTTTACTGAGGGAAAGTTAAGGATATATCCAAGAAAAATGTTTTTAAAGCAATTGAGCAAGTTTATCTACTATAGGAGTCACAACATGAATATTTTAATGTCCCTTTGCACTAAATGAATATTCATCAAATATGCAAAATTTTGCAGAGGAAATAGGAAGCTAAAATATATATGAAAGAAAATATTAGTTACCTTGGTAACTATCTTGTAATATATTAGTTACCTTGGTAACTATCTTGTAAAATAATAATAGAATATTTCAGAATGATTAACATTACAATTGTATGTTTTCTTATTTGCAGTCATGTTTTCTGTATTATTTCATTCTATATATAATCTTAATATATTTTATTCTTCTGACAAGATATGACAAGTGAATGTTTTGAGTAATAGTTCATCTTTAGAGCATGCATGTTACAAGTAATGAAGCATGTGTGATTATTTTATAAGAGAAAACAGCATTCATTATTGTTTATCAAAGAGAATTTGGATGACATACTCTGTCCAAGTAAGCAGTGGCATAATATTTAGTGTTGTTCAGTCTTCAATTGTTGAAGGGGAATAAAAAAGAAGCAAAACTGTAGTGTGATTTTCTTGCAAACTGAGTTAGAATGTTCTAATGTACCACATAAAAGAGTATGTTTAAATAACAAAAGAAACTAAAATTAATTTGTACTCATGTAAAATATTTAAAACTTTCTGTTAAGAAATTTTTTGTGCCATATTTATTGAATCACATTTGTGCTATATTATGATATCGATCAATCTCTTTAAGAACTGTCAGAAAGCTGTGTTAGAAATGTCTTCTGCACTATGTATTGCTCAGAGATACACACTTCCATGTATCAATACTGAAATTATTTATGTAGTTCAAAAATTCTCATGCTGTCTCAATACTTAAATGTTTATATATTATAAACAAAATATATCTTTAAATTTGTCTTTCATTTTGGAGCCACTGTGGCATAAAAAAAATAAGGACATCTCATAAATAAAAGCTGCAGTGCAATTCACTCAGTGGTTATTTTGGACCACTTCACCCCCTCCATTTTTCATTTTTTCTCCCAAAATATCCCCACATCCGCACAGTGGAACCATATAATTAAAAACATTAAATCCCTGGTTCACATCAAGACATCATTTGAGTACTTTTAAATAATGTACAGATCTTCATATAAGAAACATATTTTGTGGTCTCATTAACCTTAAAATGTAATTATATTCAGGGGCTAACCTGTTGGCTTTGGATGCTGTGTGCTAGACTGTAACAAGCTGTTGCTTTTGTTATCTGTATACAGCTGCTTGCTTTAAATTAGTAGATCCTGAAATAGCTTTTCTTGCTGTCTAAAATAATTTCATCTAAAATAAAATAATACCAACTATCAAAATTATTTCCATGGGACTAGTGTAATTGAAGGTTTTCCTGTTTCTGTCATTATTATTTTTCACCCTCCTCCTTTTTACATGGAGTACTCATACTTTTGCTATATCTGAATCTGATAATCTGAAACTCATCATTCCACTACCCAACACTGTATCCCCAATCTAACATTATTGATCTGATTCTTGGTAAATATTTAGTTAAACAGACAGCCCTTATATTTTTCACTCAGAAATAAACTCATACATGGAAAGGACCTTTTCCATCTTCTCTAGGAAGCTTTTAACATGTATTTTTAAAAAGTTTTCTTATAGATGGGTTTAATTTAGTAATATATTTCTTAAATATATCCAAAGTATCTTTTCTTAATTATCAGTAGAACAATTAAAATTTGATTAAACTTAAAATTTTGTGAGATAATAAATGCTTATTACTGTCCTAGGCAACTAAGGACTTTTAGTTTTTTAAAAAATACATTTAATATGTACTGACATAACCATTATTGTGTTTGTCAATATGAAAATACTTCATGTTGTTTGCTACCTTCACAATTATCTGTCTCTGAGAATTCTTTTTATCTTGTAAAACTGAACATCTGTAGCAGGTAATCAGTAATTCTCATTTCACTTCTTCCTCCAGCAGCTACCATTTCTAATTTCTTTTTCTATAATATGCATTACAATTATTGAATTATTTTATGTATATTTACTACTAAGTCTTTGAAATTTAATGTATATTTCACATTTATGGCACAACTCATTTTGTACTAACTTCTTTCAGGTACTCATTAACCACTTTTGGCTGTTGACTGCTGTCAGATAGCCAGACTCTATGCTGTAATGTATACTGAATTCATATATAATTGATGTGTTAGTATGTGAAATAAATCATTTCTGTTAAACTTTCTTAATTTTATTCCTATTTGGAAGTATGAACAATAGGCAGGTTCCAGTTTTCAGAAATTTTGAAATAGGCAAGTCTCAATTTAAAAAAGAATTGTATGCCCAGATTCTGAAATGATGTCTATGTAGTTAGACATCAGTAACCATATGACTGTGTTTTAAAAGTTTGCTGTCTAAGAAGTTGTTGGTTATGAGCTACCAGCTCTTAGGACTTTTGTAGAATATAGATTTCTTGATGACTGTGTTGGGGTTGACAAAATTACCATGATTGATGACTTGCTAGAGGGAATCTCTCTAGTGTCTCTAAGGTAAAGTCTTATTTCAGATTCATCTAGAGAGATGGGAGTGATGTAGCTTGGTTCATCTTAAATATCTAGTATGTTTAAATGAATGGCATTGATGACTGACCATGAAGGTAGCTCAATAAGTTTGACAGTCAGATATGAGATACCATTTAGGACAACCCTATACAAAAAGGTTTCTTTCTGGATTCAAATTTTGATTTCATTGACTACCTCCTTGCTTGGTAAAATACCTGTGTTATGTTATCTTTAAATCCACATCAAAACCTCCATTTTTACCTATGATTGAGTAACTCGTAGAAGACTAAAACTTCTGCTGAAATTACTAGAGGTGCTAGAAAACTAAAATCCTTTTGAAGGCATTATAGAGCTGCTGAGTCATTTAACATTCAGGAGAGAAGGAAACAGACACATTCTGTACTGGGTTTTCTCCTGTGTTTTTTAAATCGTAAGCTGTGTAGAGATAAAGGATAAAAGCCGAGTAGGGTATAAAAGATAAGCAAAAAACAACTGGAGAAGTTGCATGGAGCTTTTGGTAGTTTTGTTCTGGCTCATGTTATAGTGGAATCTATTAAAGGGTTGTGTCATAACAGTAAGTACAAACACAGGCAGGTCAATCTTTATAATATTGTTCAAACTCAGTCTCAAGCAATCTCTGTTCCTGATTGGATTGAGTTGATCTCTTCATCTACTTTGACTTCCATCTAGAAAAGAATTAAATTTTCTTTGGCAGAAGGTAACAGCATCTAGAATCTGTATATTTTCCCTATAGGCATTTCATAATTTCATTCACATAGAATGCTTTGCAGTTAATAAAAAATTGCTAAGTGTACAGTAAGTCCAAGAGAAAAAAATCAAGAAAAGGAACAGTTCAAACCATTAAAATAGTCTTTATCCAGATTAAACAGACTTGGGGGTTACAGAAGCATTAAAATATGATAACGAATCTAGTTAGGCAAATGCATGCTGAGTTTGAAAATTTTACTAGAGAAGTAAGATCTATAGAAAAGAAAAGAAAATTTGAAAGAAAAAATGTTGTAACTAAAATTAAGAACCCAAGAGATAAGTTTAATTTCAGGTTAGATACAGCTGAAAAGAGGAATAGTAATCTAAAAGATGAATTAATTGAAAATATTAAGCAAAATATACTTGTAATTTTAGTGTTATAACCAAATCAAGCTAAGGCATGATGTCTTTTCAATAGTTCACCAAAGCCCATTTCCTATTTTACAGCTTAGGAGCAAAAAAAGTCTTTATTATAGTGTAATTGTAATTCTTGCTATTTCAGTTTGTGTGATTTTATATTTTTCTTGTAATGCTTAGTTTGAAATGTATAGTAAATATAACAAGGAGATGGTAATGAACAAAATTATTGCTACTTATAAATTTGTATATGATACCCTCCATTCAGCCTCTGAGCAAATAAAAATTATTACATAACTAGTATCTTATGAAGAGTTCATCTGGTCAGCAAACTCACCTACTTAGAATAGAGCCTTAGAATGAGACA
The DNA here is from genome assembly GCF_902686445.1 of Sciurus carolinensis. NCBI lineage: Eukaryota > Metazoa > Chordata > Mammalia > Rodentia > Sciuridae > Sciurus > Sciurus carolinensis. Next base: position 3,171,893 of record NW_025920105.1, on the reverse strand, counting down.
ATAAGCAAAACACAAGCAGAAATAGGTAAACAGAGGTGGTTGGCAAAACATTTATTTTAGCATGAAAGATTTTTTTAAAACAGTAGTTGTAGATAGATATAATTCCTTTATTTTGTTTATTTTATGGGGTACTGAGGATTGAACCCAGTGCCTCACATATGCCAGGCAAGTATTCCACCACTGAGCCATAACCCAAGTCTAAGCATAAAGGAGTTTATGAGGACCTTACACTTATGTAGGATAATGCTTATAGCATAATGGTTGTAGATGTTCAGAGGCAGATTTGCTGAGGGTGAGGACGAATGATGCCTACCCTACTTAGTCTTACCCAGCATGCTTACCCAGGCATCAGAGATTGAGCTCTGAAGGCATGGATATAATTTTATTTAGGGTTGCACAAGACATATATAGGCACATTATCCAATCAGATTAACAGACTTCTTAAAGTATAACAGAGTCAACCTATAGGTGAACTATACGTCAAGGGTCTGGATAGTGCAAACAAACAACCAAGCAGGCCTAAGCAATTCTGTCCAGCAACAGGTCTGAGACAAAGGACTGGGGGAATGGCAAGCTCCAGCACACAGCATGAGGCAAGGCAGTGTGGGCGAGCTCACATCACAGCTTTCTTTGATTCATGTCAGAAGGAGGCCTCCCCTCAGCTCAAACTCAGCCTCAGCAGCTACAAAGACCTTCATTCCATGGCAAGTCTTTACCATTACCTCAGTTTCTCTGTTCAGACTGTTTGGCTTACATAGACCATGGTGTCAGTGACTGATGTCAGATAAGCATGAGGAATGCTCCCTACAAATGTTGATCTGGTAAGCCTGCTCATTGCAAGTCAGAAAGTAAATCAGAAAGAAGTGAAGAGTAAATTGTTGAAAAAAATGGATTTGGGAGAAAGTACATTGTTTCATCATTTGTAAGACTACACCATGAATTGTATCTTTCATTTATGTATGTATAAGAAAGAAAACATGTCCTCAATTACATTTTGACATACTATTAATTGTGAAATCCATTCAGATTTCAGAGATGCTATAATGTGGTGGATAATGTCAATGGCAATCCTGTTTTTAAGTCTAATTATTTGATATTTGTCTGACTTGGACCAGGGAATTTCTTTGAGAAATTTTCTAATACATAAAAATGGAATAGTAAAAGCTCAAAGATTATTCTTTTTCCTTTCCTCTTTATCTCTCCTAACACATGGTTATATCTGAAGATATCTACTGACTGGTTCCTATGTGATTGCGATTTGTAGGGTTGGAATCTTTTAGAAAGTACATTTAAGGAAAATTTCCAATCCTTCTAAATTTCATTATTTTGAATGAATTCTAATTATGCAAAATTTCTGCTATCTTAATAATGCCAAATAAATAAAGCATTAATTAGCAAATGCATCTATTTAAACAAGAGGTTGAATTTTGTGATGTTTGGCAAAGTAAAAAGTTCCTGATTATTTTCATCATATTCCTATTTTGAATATTCCCAGGAAATGCAGAATGACATTGTTTTCTTGAGCAGTAAAATATTGCTAACTTCACTTCTGGGTTCATTCTTCAGAATTTTTTCAAGGCACATTCAATTGATAGGATGAAAATTTTAAGAGAAGGCTATCCCTTACTCTTTGAGGATGCCAGAATGTTGGTGAATCATCTGAATTAGCTGAACAAATGACTATTGAAGAAAGCAGCAACAAAGATAATAGTACATATTTGGGATGGAGAAGATGCTGCCCCATTTAATTACTTTATAAACAATGTGAATTTACTATCTAGATAAAGTCATAATAATGTCCTTTTATTTCTCTCTCTCATTCCCTGGTGTTTTAGGAAACACAACATTGTATAACTTTCTCTTGCTTACTTGAATATTCTACTTTCATTCCAACATTGTTACTATGCCTGTCTCAAGTCATAATGAATTATTCCATCCCACATTTCTGTTTTTTACTAGTTTAAAAATAATGATATATTGCATAATATTATCCTAATTGTTAAATAACTATTTTGACATTTAAATATTTTTGCTAGTCTTATAACCTGAATTATTGCAATTTAAATATGCATAGAACATTTGTGAAATTTGTGGTCTCAGCATAGTTTTTCAACATGCTATATGCATATTGACTACTAAATTCTAAGATTCATCATGAATAAATTTTATTGGATTTCAATTTTATGTTTGTCACAGACTTTATCTGTAGTACTGACCACATAGAGCAGGTAGGCATAAAATGTTTCATTCATGTGACAGTCCTTTTTACAAGTCAAAGTAGTAATACACCAGATAATGATATAAAATAAAGAGCTTGTTAAAGTGAATGAATTAAAACACAAATTGTCATATTTTTAGAACAAATCTATATATTCAAAATGAAAATACCCCTAGAAATGTTGTAATTACCAGAAGGGAGCTTACATGATTTGCTGCCAGTATGTCATGACACACAGATTACCTGACAAGCCTTCCCTCACTGTGCCAGAGATTCTGTTGTAGAGATTTGTGGCAGCAGTTAAAACATGGTCACCCTCAACCCTTGCATTGCATGTACATTCTTGTGCTGTGAGAGAGGGAAAGGCATAGTGGAAAGGGATCTGCATTTTAAGTCAGAAGTCATGGGTTGGGATTTGATATACTGAAACACTTGGTTGGATAACTACAGGGAAGTCATTTATTCTACCAAGGATTCAGATACCATATATTTTTTTTCTCTGGAGGGTCATTATTTCCTCAAGGTTACCCATGATGTTGGCAGAATGAATACTTTACAGCCTAGTTTTCTTTGCTTCAAAGTCTATAGCATTATATCCATTGTCCCAGACCTCCTAGCTTCTGCTGAGATTTCGCTGAGAGTTGCTGTTTTGTGTTTAATGTGGGACAGGAGAGATGGGCTAGTAGGAAATTTAATAATTTGGATATAGTTATATGGAGGAGGGGAAAATTTGCCTTTGTATCAAATCCCAAAATTTATTTTATAGACTTCTATTTTCCTTGCAAGATATTATCTGCTAGATACCTGAAATAAAATTCTAATTTTCTTTCAGAAACCCATTGAATTTTTGGTATTACTTAAATCCAGTGTGTTTGGGGGCACTTTTTGTTTGTTTGTTTGTTTGTTTGATACCAGGGATTAATCCCAATGGTGCTTCAGCACTGAGTCACATCTCTAGCCCTTTTTAACACTTTGAGATGGGGTCTTTGTAATTTGTTTAGGGTTTTGCTAAATTGCTTAGGACCTTACTACAGAGCTAAGGCTACCTTTGAACTTGTGATCCTTGTTAGCATGCCCAGCTCAGTGTGTTTATTTTTAAATTAGAAAAGCCTTGCCATTTTGTTTGCCAGTGATATTCAGTAATAAAATAAGCACAGCATGCATCTTCATGGGTGATTTATGGGACATGTTTGACTGTGGGGCAAGGGGTGGTACTCAGAACTGAACCCAGGACTACTCTACCATTGGGCTGTATACATAAATTTTTTAGTTTTCATTTTGAAAAAGTCTTGGTAAATTGCTGGCTTTTGGTTTGGTGATCCTCCTACTTCAATTACCCAGGTAGCATGAGTAACTGTACCTGACTAGGACACTTTTTCTTTTCTTTTTTGGGGGGGTTACCAGTGACTGAACCCAAGGGTGCTACAACACTGAGAAACATCCTCATCACTTTTTATTTTTTTATTTTGAGAAAGGGTCTTGCTGAGCTTGCTCAGGGCCTCACTAAGTAGCTGAGGCAGGCTTTGACTTCACAATCCTTCTGTCATAGCCTCCCAAGCCTCTGGGATTGCAAGCATGTTCCACAACATTTGGCTAGGACATATTCTTTTAAAAAATTAGTTATTGTTCAACCTTTATTTTATACATTAATTTATATATGGTTCTGAGAATTGAACCCAGTGCCTCACACATGCAAGGCAAGTACTCTACCACTGAGCCACAACCTCAACCCCAGGACATATCCTCAATAAGTATTTGAGTACAAGACATAACTCTGTTTTTTGGGGGGAGTGCTGGGGATTAAACCCAGGGCCTTGTGCTTACAAGGCAAGCACTCTACCAACCGAGCTTTCTCCCCAGCCCTGACATACCTTTTTTAAAAAAGCTATGAATCAAAGAAAATGAACCTACTTTTTTAACTAATTAATATTTTAGACTAATTGCATATTTTCTGAAATATTTTAATATTATTTATTAAAACATGCATAGTTTGTAATCTGGTGAAATATTTACAATATCTAATTCTTTTCAAGTAGCATATATTGTTTAATAACATTTTCTTCTACAATAGCAAATTTTGACTGGTAGTAGAGAAGAAAAAATAGAAACTGTTGAATTTCTTCTTCAATAGACTTACTTGATATAATACTTGTGGGCATCATAACAGATATTGAAGAGATTGCATGTAGCAAGGACTACCACAATCTGATATTGCATATTCCCTTGCTTTCATTAATAGCTTTGACAGAAATACTGCATCATTTTTGGTCAGTGCCTAATAATTTCTTCCATCACATTCTTTCCTTATGGAGTTTAGGCTTGTTGTTGTTAGAATAAAAAGTATTATACAATAAAGTGTAGAATTTTATCCAAAGTACTTGCAAGAATAGAGAATTCTGAGCCCATCAGATTTTTTGAATGTATTTTTAATTTTCAAAAATTAATTCATACCATTTTCCCTAAAATTTAAATATAAAATTATCATATTAAACAGCAATTCCATTCCTAGGGTTATACTTAAAAAAGTTGAAACAAGTTTACAAAGTCTTGATCATATTATTTGCCACTTATAACTAAATAACTTTTATTTTTGGTACCAGGGATTGAACCCAGGGGCACTTAAACATTAAGCCACATCCTCAGCCTTTTTTATATTTTATTTAATGACAGGGTTTTGTTGAGTTATTTAGAGCCTGACTAGGTTGCTGTGGTTGGCTTTGAACTTAAAATTCTTCTGTCTCAGTCTCTTGAACCACTGGGATTATAGGCATGCATCACTGCACCTGGCCTAAATAATTTTAAAGCATTATATTTTAGGAGTATTTCTGCTTGGTAATAGACCTGTGATTGTTTAAAAATTCTTTATATTAAAATCTAAAATTTGGGACAATAAATTTATAGTCTCTATAAATGATACTTCTTTTGTTTATTTCACTAATTGACACATTTTTCTGGATGTCTCTCAATAGGAATATAAGTTCATTTAGGCAAGGATTGCATCTTTTATATTCTATAGGATGCTTCATCATAAAGCACATACTAGGTAGTAAATTCATGAAGGAATGGATGTAAACAATCTTGAGATAATTGAAGTCAGCAAATGGACAAAATAAATATATTAATTTTGTGATTATCTAATTTTTATTACATGAGAAAGGGATATATATTAGCTAAATTAATTTTTTTTTGTGGTGCTGGGGATTGAACCCAGGACCTTGTGCTTATGAAGCAAGCACTCTACCAACTGAGGTATATCCCCAGCCCCCTAAAATATTTTTATAAATATTTTTCATAAGAAATTATTTTAAATGTACTGCTTTGTATGAATAGTCCTAGACATGAGTTTATATGCAGTGATCTCTGTTACAACTTCAGTTTTCTGCTTTGCTTTCTCAATCATTCCCATGTGATTCTGAATCTTGGGCTGGTAATGGAAAGATTTTCAAATACTGTGAATCACAGAGCCTGTGGTGAAGACTGGCAGACCTCCACCATCTCACAGCATGCATTCCTTCTTCCACCAGTACACAGGGTCTTTCAAGAAACCACCATTGTAGAGACCCCATAGTATTCCTGGAGAAAGCCTTGGCTCTATCATGGCAATGGCCAGAATTGGAAGCAGATTTAGTAATTTTGATTATTTGTCTATTTTATCTAACTTTCTGATTGTAGAACATGCTTGTTTTTAGGTTTTAGTCTGCCAGCTTTTATTATCTGCTTTCTCCTTGCCAGTTAAAAAACAAGTTAAGAGTAAGAAGGACATCAGAAAGATGGAAGGTACTAGAGAGGGTATTTTTGATACTACAGAGAAATAATATTTGAATACCTGTCAATCAGAAAGGAACCAAATCCCATAAGAAGGACATGCAGAATTTCAAAATGACTGGCAGCTTAGGGTGGTGCTTAATATAGGATCATACCTCATTAATGCTTGAAATAATCATTATATACTAGTAGAGTAATTAGATTATCACGACAGATGTTACTCTTTTATTATTATGTCCTTCTAAATATCCAGGAAAATATACTTCTTAAAGTTTTTATTTATTTTAGGTCTACTTTCCTGATCATTTTTGGTAGTGTCTATTTTTAAAATTTTCAAAAACTTTCTATTTGCAGATGGGCACAAGGCCTTTATTTTATTTATTTATTTTTATGTGATGCTAAGGAGGAAACCCAAGTGATTCACATATGCTGGGTGCACATTTTACCACTGAGCCTCAATGAGAGCCCTAGTGTTTTTTTTTTTTTTTTTTTTTTAATTTCATGATTGATTTGACTCTTGGAACATGTTATTTTTTAAACATAATAATTCAAAATTTCTTGAAATTTTTTGGGATTCCAGGATTGAATTCAGGGACAATGGACCACTGAACCACACCCCAGCCCTATTTTATATTTTATTTAGATACAGAGTCTCACTGAGTTGCTTAGTGCCTCACTTTTGTTGAGACTGGCTTTGCACTCAACATCCTCCTGCCTCAGCATTACAAGTGTGTGCCACCACACCCAGCTAAACACAACAATTTTATTGTTTTGTTAGATAATTATATTTACTGAAGATTCTGAGCATTTTTGTACTGCTTGCATTCTTTCTTGCCATGGCAGATTTCCTGATGTGTTTCATAAAATTTAGGAATATGAACTCATGCAGTTTTTATCTGTGGGTAATGTGTGTAGCTCTTACCTGTTTAGGTGTGACCTTACAGAATGATGTGCTGCAGTCCACTCACACTTTGAGGTGATTCTTAATTTTTAGCAATTTTTCCTGTTAAACATGGCTATTATAAATTTTTAATCATATGAACTTATAATTAAGGTAAATTCAGAAACAAAAGTAATGAATATGCAAGAGTAATTATTTCTGATTGTTGTAGAGATTTTTACTATTTTTATTCATGCAGTAAGAGTCACTTCTGTGGTATATTTATTGCAAAGGACCATGTAATGGTGTGCTCCTGCATGTCTTCCCATTTTTACACATTCAGTGTTGCATTGGTAGTGTGAAGTCTGCTATGGAAAACTGTTGCTGAAGGAAGTCAGAAAACACTACAGGTAAGGGCTTGGATGACTGTTGATTGCCTAAACCAGGGACTTGTTAGTACCTTTTTAGGTTTTGTGGACTATAGTTTCTGTTGCATATTCTTTTATTTGATTAGTAACATTTAAAATGCAAAAACAAAACAAAACAAACAAACAAAAACAAAAAACATGTTTAGTTCAGGAACCATACAAAAACATCTATTCTTGTATTGGAATCTTGGTCTAGATTTAAGAAAGCAATGTTGAAAGTGTTGGGGAATGAGATGAAATTTAAATTTACTGTATCTCTAGCTATTATGTAGTAAATGGCACAAAAATTGAACAAGTAAGTGTTCTTCTGGTTCTCAAAAACTACTACAGTAAAGAAACCTCTTACCCCACTGACAGATTAGTAAAGTTCGAACATAAACCTGCATTGTTTTCATTTTTCTTCAATGGGATCAAAACTACCAATGAGCAGTTGTGTTTGATTCATACTTGTTTGTTAATAACATAATAACTTGATAGTGTCAGGTAGCATTCAAGTTTTTATTCATAGTCTGAGACTACCAAACTTACCTTATAATAATTTTGCAAGAGACTGGTGTTTCTGTGAGAACTCAGTTACCATTTTGACACCCAAGTCTTCACCTTTTATCCCACTGTGCACCTAAACCCAAGCACTTTCCTGCCAGTATCAGCAACCCCCACCAATAAAGTGACAGTCTGTTTATGCTTAAGAGTTCTTGACTTTTGATTCTCTCTTTGTTAAATTTGCTTCCTGGGTATTGCCTATACATTTTTGCAACCACCTTTACATATTTAAGCATTATATTTTGATCTACATTTCATTGAGGTAGGAAAATTTTCAAATGTTGCTAGAAATATAAGGCATGTTTAAATTCTTTAATGTTTTTTAACAGAAAAAAAATTTGTGACTATAGATGTATCTGATATCAAATTTTAAGAGATTAGGAATCAATCACCAATACAATCATTTTTGCTTCCAAGTTAATTTTTTGTCTAGATGACAACATAAAATTTCTCCAGAATCACTTTATAATAGAAGTGTATTCCATTATCATTTGCAACTACTTATGAATATGAATTGGACTTTCTTTAATATTGAGTTACCAAGAGAAAAATTTAGAAATAATGTAAGTTTTAATATTGATTTCATAAGAAACACGAGTTTAATTTTCAAAGTACTATTCTTAAGGAACTATTATTCATTAAAAGTTTAAATTTATATTTCCAGGCTGTAATTTTTATTCAACTCTGGATAATGACTTGAATGCAAGTTCTTTCATAATATTTCATAATCCAAGGGTGTAAAAGATTTTTTAGTACTTCTTATTTGAAGACATTTGAGTTAATGTTTTGATCTCTTAACTGCACACATATGCACCTGACTATAAAAGACTGTTATGATCTGATTTTTGTATGTTGGTTATCTACATTTTATCTGCAATGATAATTACATAGTAGGAGAAAGTAAATATTCATTAGGTTAAACTTTGTCTCATTTTCAAATACAGATATTCTTCACAAATATGTAAAAATCGGAGCAGATGTTGAGAATGACCAAGCTTCTGGGAAGTTATTTGATAAAGTCCAGTCACCTACAGGTGTTTCTCTCAGAAATCATAAACATAGATGGATCTCAATGGAGGCAACACTTTAAAAATATATAAATATACACTTATATGTGTGTTTTGTGTATAAATAAACACACACATATATGTATACATATATATATCAAGCAAATAAATCAATTTGAAAATTTTCATGAAGAGAGCTGTTATAATTATATCAGTGAGTTGTATTCTTAATATTTCCTTTTTCCTAATTACTATTCCAAGGCAAGTACACATTAATCATAGTATTCTATATTCACAGAATAAAGAATATTCATTTTTAGTTCCCTATTGTGGAAAAGTTATCTTTTTTTAAATTCCAGAAATCTAGACTGACATCATTCTAGAGGGCCTTAACAAAGTCCTCTTTTCAGAATATGTGATTTCATTTATATCTCTGTGAGATTCCTTTGAATGCTTCAGATTCAGATTTTAAGAGAGAAAAATAAAATAGACACCAGCTTTTTTCCCGCTTGCTTTATAAGTATCAGTATCATTTCCTTTATGGTTCATGACACCTAGAAATCCCTATTGGACATAGAAAATTATTTCTCCATGTAAGTTATGCAACATATTTCTTTTTTTATCAATGGGCTATTATAACTTTGAAGACATGAAATTATGACTATTATCATTTTAGTATGTACTATATATTAATTTTTTCTATAAAAAATGAAATCTTTAAAAATAGAAGTTTGTTTATTTTCTTGTAGCTGTAGAGACAATGAAGATTAGAGTGTCTGTCCTGCTGGTTGATTATGTTTTTATTGTTAAAAGATTTTTTCTGAGTTAAGAAAAACAATTTCAGTATTTTCTGTAATAAATTAACACTTTCAACTCAAGATCAACTTGATATATGTGCAATTATATCAAAATAATATATATCAAAATAATAATAATATTTCCTTAGTTTTTTTTATGATACATGTGATTTTATCACAAGTATAAAAGATGTTGGCATTGAATTATATATTTTCCCCACAGAGGTGACATGCTATAGATTATATTTTTTTAGTTTAATTCATTTTAGTATCTAGAACAATTTATTTTTTCATTTCTCCCTTTGCACATATACACATTTCTGATAATTTCAACTTTGCAATGTTGAAAAATCAATACACATTTATTAGAACCCATACTTCACATTATGAATTTTGGTCTTTTCCCTGACTGGCATTATGCAGTATGATACTACTTTGTGATGAAATGTCACAGCTCCCAGTAAGCCATGAAACCACAGGACTAATCTACATACTCTACAGAGTTCTGTGTTGCTAAACTGTGATATTCAGTGAGTTAGGTATATTTAAGTACATTTTCAACTTAATGATATTTTCATCTTAGAATGGGTTTATCAGTACATAACCCCATAGTCAGTTGAAGAGCATGTACTCTTATTGGAGAAAATTTTTGGAGATTTTTTTGTTTATTGTTCTAGATTAGTTTTAAGCATTTCATTGTTTTTGGAAAAATAATCTTGGTATTTGATTTGGGTTATATAAAATATTAAAATTAATATGGTGATAACCACTATGTTGCCTTGTTTAGGCTAACCATTTGGAATACTGTATATATCTGTATTTGCATCTTTTATCTCTCAGTAAATATTTACACAGTTCCTTTTTTATCTCTTTTGTTTTTTATGATTTTATTTTAAAAGGATTTCTTTTTATAGAATTTACTTTTCTTGATGTGATGATAGAGGCAAGTTTCTCCTCAAAGTTTGTCTCAGCTCACATTCTATAGTTATGCTAACGCTGGTTACCAGCAGTGAATCCTGCTTCCTCTAATGTTGAAGATTGAACACTAGAGAAGCATGCCAAAAAAGCATATTAAGCAGGTTTTATTTAAAGGGAATAATACAGAGTTTTCCCTGTAGGTACAAGGGGGCCATGGCCAATTTTCTAAAGTCCCAAGAAGTGAGTGCACACTACATCTTTTATAGGTGAAGGTCTTTTGTTCTCCAGTTCTCTCCACCCTTATCTCTCCTTCCTGCCTGCATGACTAGGCCTGGTTTTGCAGGCGAGATGAATAAAGTGAGAAGCAGATGGGGCAGGGGGAGGGCCAAAGTGATTCAGCCAGGCAAGGGCCCAGGAGGCATTAATTAGCAGCTTCTTGCTTGCAGTCCTTGATAAGAGCAGGTAAATTTCTTAATCAATGGGTTCCAGAGATCATTGACATTCCATTCTCCCTGGGGCAGTCTCCAACTTCCAAAAGCAGATTGCTTTTATGGCTTCCATTTCCTAGATTTGACCCCATACCCTATTTCTACACTAACTGCCTGTACCCAATTCTGGCTTCAGTTAAATGAAGTAGAACAACTTTTACTTCTAGTAACAGCAAAAAGAAAACATTTTAATTTTCTTTCACATGTTGTATTTAAAATAATATCTACTTGTTTAATTATTTATATTGATCACATGTTGTATATGCATGTTCCTACCATATGATATAATAATTTTAAAGTAAATCCAAGATAAATTTACTAATGCAATGACCCCAAAATAACTGAGTTTCATTTGTCTTAAATCATTTCTGTAAAACTGCATCATATACCTTTGCTTACACTAGTAAATGTTTTGCCTTCAATATATTATATATAAAATCAATGTAGGTAACTTTTAAACTGCAGTTAACTTCAGCTAATTTTTGCTAAAAGATAATACTCTAATGTACATGAATCAAAAGTCAAATGCCCTTTTTATTTTGATTACTTTTTTCTTTTTGTAGGATTTTAAGAAATGGTTATTCCTACCTGGAGATATCAGAATACCTGATGGATATCTGGAAAAGTTGCAGATCACCAACAGTCCACCATTTCATCACCCATTGAGCTACAGGTCTCATAGAGCTTTCTTAGTAAGTTTTTGTATCCTACCTGCATCATCATATCTGCTTTTTCTATTAACTGAATGTAAAGCTTTAAATTCTTGGCAGTTATGGGAATTGAATCCCAAAATTTGCACAAGCAAGGCAAGCTCTGTCAATGAGCTAAAATGCCAGCCCTTACTTAATATTATGTACACCTTCTGGGTTTTATCATTTTCCATTCTTTAGGGTTTATTGGAACCCTTAACATGCTTGCATATTGGAATAAGATTTAAGCTATATTGTATTTTATTTTTGGTAATTTTTATTGATATATGCTAGATATGCAGGATATGTTCCACATAAATCTTCTTAGATGTTCTGTACTAGATATGATGAACATTTGTTAATATATATGGATTATCTAGTGAAATACCCAAACCATCATGCTACAACTCAATGAGTATCTGCAGTGTTAACATATCTCTAAGAGTAGTATGAAGTTGAATAAAATTTTAAAAATCCCAGAAAGCCCCTTCTATTACCTTTCATTTCATTTAATACCCCTCACCTGTAGCCATGATTCCTGTCTCTTTTATACCAAAGATTAGTTTTACATGCATGTATCATACTATTTTGGCAATATTATTTTAGAGTATGTTTTAATACCTGGAACATTCTTATTCTCATAAATACACATTCTAAATTACCTTTAAAGTGCTTAATACTTCTTTTCTGATTATTCTTATTTAAACCACTGAACTTTGTGCAATTTATTATAGAAATATATTTTCAAAAATTTACATAGACATGGAAATGTATATTATTTATACAGTTTGTATGTAAGTACATACACATATATACTAAATGCTTTGTATCTTGATATGATGAAAGTGTACAGTATGCATTTTTTGTGGTTGGTTCCTTTTGCTTTGTTAAGTTTGTGAGTTTTATCTATGTTGTTGCATATAGTGATAATTCATTTGTCTTTGTTGCATGCTGGTTTACTGTATAAAAATATTGTACTTTTTAGTGTATTACACTTTTTCAATTCTGTTGATGGTCATTTTTCTTCTAGTCAGTTTTTTACTCTTATCAGATAGTGCTAAAACCATTCCTGTGAATGTTTTTTTTTTTGCTTAACATATGTAACACTTTATAGCTAGGACTGGAATATTGGATTATATTATATATATATGTTCAGACTTCCTAGAAAATATAAAAAGTTTTCCAAAGTATTTTTACTAATTTATACTTCCAGCATCAGTGTATGATAGTTCTATTTGGTCTTCTTGCCCATTTTTGAGGACTTTTCTTTTTTAATTTTAACTTTTCTGGTAAAATAGTGGTCTCATTTTGACTTTATTTTGCATTTCATTGTCTAAGTTAAACACTTTTAAATATGTTTGTTGGTCATTTAGGTGTCCTCTTTTGTAGATTAATTGCCCATGTCTGTTGCCTATATCCTACTGGTTTTTGTACTTTTTCTTACTGATTTATAGGAATTCTTATATAAAGGAACTTTGTGAGTTTTATGTTTTACAAACATCTTCTAGAATGTAGCAATTGTCCTAGCACTTGTTATTAAAAGGACAGCTTTTCCTGGTGCACTTGATTTTTGACATAAGTTCAGATGATTGCATATTATATCTTTTGAATGACTACAGTCTTCTACTACAGATACATATAAAGCATTATAATAAGTAAAATGGGCAAAAAGTAAGTGGTCTGCAAATCATAAGTCTTCAGAGAAGGAAGCACTTGAGATGGTCTTTGAAAGATGGGAAGAAATTTGTCAATTTGAAAATAAGTCTATGAGTGAAGAGCATTCTAAGCAGAGGCAATTTCATGCAGTAAACTCAGAGATCAGAATGTGTTTATTATGTTAGAAAAATTGTAACAGATAAGAAGGGTAAATATGTAATAATTTATTTTAAAATAGGATTTGAAAGGATAGGACAAACCAGAGTATAAAAAGCATGAGGTATCCATTCAATGAGTCTGAACCTCCCACATAATAAAAAGTGTTTAATTAAACAAGGGCTGACAAGATCACATTTTTCTTTCAAATAATAGCTTCAGGAAAAGTAGAGGGCAGTGAAATATAGGGAGAGATAGACAAGAGGCATGTAGATGAATTAGGAATTTATGCCAAATTAGGAATGGTGTGACCATCATATGGAAATAGAAAGTAGAACACAGACCCTAGAGGTCATGCTGAGAGAAGATAGACAGGACATGTTACCCAGTTGAAATTTGTGTCTGAGGGAGGAACTATTGATGATGATTTCTGTGGTTCTCACAGCTATTTATCTCCTTTCCACATATTATATCAGGGGATTTTTATTATTCACAAAAGCTTCTGTTTTGATTGGATATTCTAAAGTGTATAATTACTTTATTCTGCATACACTCTGAGCACATTGACAAAGTGTAACCAACTTGATTTTGGTACATGTCTGTGATGATCATAATTTTGCACATCACTGCTTAAAACATTTTAAAATATATTTTGTCACTTAATTTTCTGGTCAAAACATTTTTGACTATCAATTTTTATAAAAGATTTGTACTTCAATGAATTCTAAATTATATTTTTTCTGATTGGAGGATAAGAGTGAATTAATACCATGTGCTAGCTTTTTGGGGGGATTATCAAACCCAGGGTCTCCAGCATACTAAGTAATTGCTCTACCAATGAGCTCCATCCCCAACACTTACCATGCAGTTCTCAAAGCTGTCATTTATAAAGAGTTGTCTCTTCCAGTCTATGTGAAACCCTATTATGAATGCTTAATGATTAGGGTTTTTATTATTGTTGTCTGTTCCTATTGATTTCCCATGCTTTTTGATTTTGAAATGACTTATAAGTTTCAGATTAGTCATGCCAGCTATATTTTGGTTTCTATCCATGCACCCCTTTTGTTACCATTTACAGTACTAAGCAGATTTTTTAAAATATATAATCAAAAATTTTTCTTCAAAATGAAAGATCTTTACCTTGTGTTTATAGTTGAAGGTGGGAAGTAGGCAAATGAATGGGATAGTGGAAAAGGGGTGGGAAAGGAAAATTATTTTTTACACTTAGAATTCAAATTTACAGAGATGTCATATTCATCATGTATCTAAAATTAGATTTTTTTCTTCAGTGAGGTCTATTCTTCAATATATCAATCTGAATCTTAGACTTTATGTTTGAAGAACAAGGGTGAGGTTAGGAATGGATGGAAAGCAGTTGTGTAAGAACAAATATTCTTCACAGATATTTTTAAAAGTTCAGGTTTCCATGGAAAACATATACTTCATCTTAGATGGGAATTAAGAAAATGGAGTGACAAGGAAGGCTGATGGGATCTGTAAATCCATGGTCATCTACCTCAAATGGACCCTCAGTTTTGCATATTGCACTCTTATTCTAGGCAAAGATTTGATCTCTTCTACATAATAGAACAAATGCTGTAAACATGAAACTCCCCCACTTTCTGAATAACAATCATATAAATCTGTCTTCACTTACTGTCTTCTTTTCAATCATGTTGTTTTTTTGTCCCATCTCATCTGCTCAGGATTATTGAAATATCTGTTATACCTATAAAACTCATTTATATTCAGTCTCCCTTTCTTATCTTCATGCTTCCCATTGACTTTCTATTTAAATAAACTTTTAATTTTACATAAGCATAGAAATTAGAAAGTAAATACAGTAATTTTACCATATACACAGTTATTCCTATTATTAGTAGAATGTTACTTTAATACATTTTATACAACTAAGGAACAAATATTGGTACATTACTACTTACTGAACTCCCTAATTTATTTAAAGTTCACTAGTTTTTTTACTACCAACTATTTTTGTCCCAGAATCCCATCCAGGATACCATTTCATATTTAGAAATTATATCTCATATTAAAGGTACTGGTTACAGCATTGGGAAGTGCTATGCAATACTTATATATGATTGATAATAAATGAATATTCTCTTAACAGTTAAATATTAAACTAATGGAAAATCTTATATGCTGATAGTGAGAGTTTATCAATTTTGTTGCATTTCCAAAAATACCATGCACAATAGAGGTTTCATGAGAGTTTTAAGGATAACATTAATAGAATGAAAGTCTATATATGAACATGTATCATTATATTAAAATTAGAGATTAGGTACATTAGAAGTGCTTATTTCTTCCCATTGTGTGGATTCCTCATTCCTTTGCTGATAATTTTTATCAAAAAGATGGCCAAAAAAAAATGATGACCAGTAGAATTGAGGTTTTCATTCTCTTTTCTGTCCCAACATATCAAGGAACAAAATCCATTGCTGTCAAATAGAGCAATTCAGTATTTCTCATAGGGAGGGAAATGGGTGTTTGAAGTAACCTCCTGCTGTCCACAGTGTTTTTCAATACATACTCACCTTTAACATGGCACCTGTAGAACCTCAGCATACACTTCACCTGTGCTAAAACTAAATTGGAAATGCATCTCCAGCTTAATTGTTTGATGACTGTGATTCATGAATTATGTTACTAGAAACAAAGCCAACTAGAAGTCTCTTCTTGCACTTACTACTGCTTACAAAGTACACTGAATAACAGGAAGATCAATTACAAGTTGTAATATGTCTTATGTATGTATTTTTTAGTGTTCATGTGCTTTTCCTGTAAGAGCTATCTTAATAAGTATTTGCATGGGTCGTCAAAAAGTAGAAAAATGAAATATGAGAAAAATGATCATCTTTTGTCTAGAAAGCAGAATTAAGGAAGTTTTCAGGCACTGAGGTCAGCACCATCACTGGTCGGTCACAGCCACAGAGCAAGTTGATGGGTGAGTCAGGCCACCTGCATCATGGAGGTTGCAGAAGGGCACCCAACACACTTGCCTTGTGGAGCTAGGCAGCAGGTAGCCAACCCGCCCAACCACCAGGCCAAAGACAAATGTCATCACGGAGTGAACCTGCCTGACCCTTGCACCAAGGACAGTGCCATCACTAGTTGGTCACAGTAGTGGAGCGAGCTGGCGGATGAGTCAGGCCACCTGCATTCTGGAGGTAGCAAGTGGGCACCCAACAAACCTGCCTTGCAGAGCTAGGTGGCGGGTAGCCAACCCACCCAAACACCAGGCTAAAGACAGATGTCATCACTGGGTGACCCCGCCCAATCACCACGCTGTCTGTCACCATAGCGGAAGCTAGTCGGCAGACAAGACAGCCCTCCTGCATCATGGAGCCAGCCAGAGGCTTCTTTATAGGCTGGTTCAGGCATTTTGAATTATTCCTGAGGGTGTGATCATCATCATTGGAAGGGCAGCTCCCTTCCTGTGACACTACAAGAGGCTAGAGGACCTTTGACAAGAACCAGTAGTCAAGGAGAGGAGGTATTGAGAGACTCGGGACCAACTCACAGTCACCAGATGAGTCTCTCCCTCTGGTCAGGCTCCCTGGATGGGGCAGTAGTCCCAAAATGCAGGAAACTTCATGGAGTAGAGTGGACTAGTGTGACTCCCATGCTGGAGCCAAGAACCCAGTCAACCAGTAGCAATGCAGATGAGGGCTACACACCGAGAGGCTTCAACACAGAGTGAGTGTCTGAGGCCCAGGTGGTAGCTCCAGTCTCCAGGGAACATAGCAGAGGAGGGCCACTCAGCAAAGTAGTCCCTAACAGGGTCAGGCTCCTCAGTCCATGCGGTAGGTCAGAACCCCTGGGAACATCGCAGAGGAGAGCTTCCCAGTCCAGGTGGTAATTCTGGACCCAAGGGAACTTCTCAAAGGAGAGCTTGCCAGTGAAACTTCCCCTCAAGATAAGTCTTCCCTGCTGGGTGAGGCTTTCCCATCAGGACAGTAGAACCAGAGACACAGACCCAGATCAGATATGCCCCAGTCTTCAGTCTAGTTCCCCTTTGACTGAACATCAGTCAATGAATGGAGGTGCCTCTGTTCACCGAGAGGGAATATACACCACCTTAAGGCCACCACCCCTAAAGGGGCAACTTCCTAGTGGAGCACCGCATTATCAATTCCTCCAAGACTTCAGACTACTGAAGGCTAAGAGGTGAGTTATTGGAAATCTACAGAGACAATATTAGTCAATAGAGGAAATCTGCAATATCCCATAATTTCACTACTAGAGGGGTAGATACCTGAGCAATATGAGAAAATGGGAAGAAAATGTCCCAAACAAACATAGATGCTACATCTATAAAATCCAATGACAGCATGGCAGAATACATGTCAAAAAGGGAGTTCAGAATGTACATAATTAAAACGATCAGGGAAGAAAACAAGAAGATGAAAGAGCACATGCAAGAATTGAATGACGGGATAAAAGAAGAAATGCAGACATTGAATAATCACATCAATCAAGAGTTAAAAGAGCAAATACAGGAAACAAAAGATCATTTCAAAAAAGGGTTAGAGATATTGAAAAAAAAACAAACAGAAATCCTTGAAATGAAGGAAAAAAAGTTAATCAAATTAAAAACTCCATAGACAGCATAACCAATCAGATAGAACACCGGGAAGATGGAAACTCAGATATCAAAGACAAAATATTTAATCTTGAAGACATAGTTGACCAAACAGAGAAGATGGTAAGAAATCAAGAACAGAACCTACAAGAAATATGGGATATCTTGAAAAGGCCAAATTTAAGAATTATTAGGATTGAGAAAAGCTTAGAGGAACAAACCAAAGAAGTGAACTATCTATTCAATAAAATAATATCAGAAAATTTCCCACATCTGAAGAATGAAGTGAAAAATCAAGTACAAGAGGCTTATAGGATTCCAAGTACACAAAATTACAACAAGCCCACACCAAGGCACATTACAATGAAAATACCTAACATACAAAATAAAGACAGAATTTTAAGGGTGTGATAAGGAAGAATCAAATTACATTCAGGGGAAAACCAATACAGATATCAGCAGATTTTTCAATCCAGACCCTAAAAGCTAGAAGGGGCCTGGAACAACATTTTTCAAGCCCTGAAAGAAAACTGATGCCGACCAAGAATCTTATACCCAACAAAGCTTACCTTCAGATTGACGACAAAATAAAATCCTCCCATGATAAACAAAAGCTAAAAGAACTTACAAAAAGAAAGCCAGCACTGAAGAACATTCTCAGCAAAATATTCCATGAGGAACAGATGAAAAACAATGACGCAAATCAGTAAAGGGAGGAACTACCCTAAAGGAACAACCAAGTTGTGTCAAAAAAAAAATGAGCCAAATGACCAGGAATACAAATCATATCTCAATAATAACCCTGAAAGTTAATAGCCTGAACTCATCAGTCAAAAGACAGACTGGCAGATTGGATTAAAAAGAATGATCCAAAAATTTGCTGCCTGCAAGAGACTCATCTTGTAGAAAAAAGATACCCACAGACTAAGGTGATAGGGTGGGAAAAAATATACCATGCACATGGACACAGCAAAAAAGCCGAAGTATTCATCCTCATATCAGATAATGTGGACTTCAAGCCAAAGTTAGAAGGGATAAAGAAGGACATTTTGAACTGCTTAAGGGAAGCATAAATCAACAAGACATAACAATCATACATATCTATGCCCCAAACAGTGGCTCATCCATATAAGTCAAACAAATCCTTCTCAATTCCAGAAATCAAATAGACCACAACAAAATAATGCTAGGTGATTTTAACACACCTCTCTCACCACTGGACAGATCCTCCAAACAAAAAATTGAACAAAGAAACCATAGATCTAAATAACAGAATCAGTAATTTATACTTCATGGATATTTATAGAATATACCATCCAACAAAGAGCAAATACACTTTCTTCTCAGCAGCCTATGGATCCTTCTCTAAAATAGACCATATTTTATGCCACAAAGGTAATGTTAGAAAATAAAAGAAGATAGAGATACTACCTTGTATTCAATCAGATCATAATGGATTGAAATTAGAAATAAATGACAGAATAAAAGCCAGA